>NW_020455488.1:1038778-1199606 GCF_003342845.1 Nothoprocta perdicaria
TCTTTCCCCTCTTTCCCCTCTTTCTTCATTTTATACTCCAAGGTAATGCAAACTTAATTAGTAGAACAGTATTCTCAGGTCTTTGTGAGGAGACTGTGCATGTGTATAGAACATTATTTCTGTGTGCTTCATTCCAGCCCTATTAAAGATATTCATGATGTTCTTGAAGTAACAGTATTTGATGAAGATGGAGATAAGCCCCCTGATTTTCTTGGAAAAGTTGCCATCCCTTTGCTGTCTGTAAGTTACATTTGCTACATATATTTTTTCTAGGTATATTATTAAAACACTGATGGTTTCACTGGGATCAAGTTGAGTTTTTTTTTCCCTCATCGTACAAAGCAATGCAGATTTAGAGATAAACAGGTTTTGTGATGTAGATATGTCTTAGTTGGCAGTGTTTATAGTCCTCCTTAGTGTAACAAGCCTTCCCAACCCATTTTAGTACAAAGTTGATTGATTGGAAAGAAAAACGTAGAAGTGTCTGTACTTCATCAGGACTATAAGCCATTCAGGTCTGAAAACATAATTGAGTTGTTCTGTATGTTTCCACATCGTCTTCCGAAGGTAACATTTTAAGCATGTCTTTGTTCTATCTTGCTTCTTTTTACTCCAAGAAAGTAATTTCACATCACAGTAGGATTGACTAGAGATAGCTGTTGTTATTGGCACGGCTGAATAAAATTACCTAAAAGGGGTGTTTTCCAATCCATAGTGCTTTTAAAGACTGGTGGCTTTTGTTCTGTAAACAAATATGTGAAGAGTGAGCGCTACCATGGGAGTGTAAAATCAAAACTGGAAACAAAGCAAGCTCGGGGAAAGTGGTTGCTCTGGAGATTAAGGAGAGTTAAAGCTTTTTTCAGAGATGGCCAAAAAAGGCCAAGCTAAAAAGAGGGGAACATAAAAGGGTCATTAAAAAACATTAAATAGGGAAATGGAGAAAAGCAGCTTTGTGTTTGGTGAGACTGATTTAAATTGAAACAAGGTGAGTAATAACAGAATAAGTAAACCAGATCAAGAGGACATAAACAGCTCCATGTGTATGTATGCAGTATCACAAAAGATTCTGGTAACTTTTGCATTAAAATTTGGGAATAACTTTCTAGACCACTGGCTTTCATGTAACCAAGTAGTAGTTGGGTCTAGCTGCTTCCTAGCACACGCACATTTATATCATTGGAATCATGCTAAGCACATGTTTAACTTGAGCAGGGAATTTCCTTGAGTTTTGAGACACAGTCAGTTTTCCAGTTGGGTCCCTGTATGGGAGGGATGCTGCAATGTATTTATGCAGTTAATACAGTGTTGAGCCCTGTATGAACATACATGCTTGCARTATATAACATGATCCAGGTAATGCATGTGCATAATGTGAAGCTTTAGGTGATACTTAATGTGATGCTGTGAGCAGTAGCTCTTGAAGAGGCACCCTGGGAATCTGGGTTGAAATTATATAGTGTTAAATTGATGTATGGTTTTGAAACATCCCTGTGAATGTGTATTCCCCTCTGCCAGAAGGACTGTGGTCTGCCTCTCTCATAGCCATGGCTAGAGTGTGTCTTGGAGTTGTAGTGATGGAAAGGCAATATTGGTATGAGCCTCGAAGAGATGAGAATATGGGGAAGTTTCCAGAGGGAGGGCACAGATTTCTTACAATCAAAGCAGGCTCTGTAGGTTCCACAGTCACCTGGAAAATTTATGCACTTAGTTTATCTAAGGGACCAATCAAGATCAGAGAGGGGATGTTGAACTGCAAGGATTTTGGTGTTTCCAGATAAATAACAAACTGCTTGGAAAACTCTTGAACCAGCTGAGGATATGATCACAGCCTAAAGAATGCTTTATAGTGGTAAAGAAACAGGGTAATGCACTCTGGTTTTGTTATTATTGCACATAAGTATGTGTTTCTTGTGCATGCAAGTTAAAAGCAATGTGGCTTCAGACKCTGCAGGAAAGTGTGTGTGTTTTCATCCACTCCTTGCTTTTTGCTAGTTATACCAGACTCCAGCACATGGGTGCCTCTGAAATTTTGAGAATAAGGCATGGCTAAACTATAGGAGAACAGGAGGGGTAAATGTTAGGCTTTTGACTGTATATCCTCTGCTCAAGAAGCAATTCTGGGCAGAGATTCTGCACCAGTACTCCAGGCAGCCTGGCTGTGGGGGATTTCGAGAGCCAGCTTGGATAAAATCTCTATCTTGAGACTCTAAAACACCCCGTGTTTCCAACAGGAGAAGCATGTTCAGTTCAGTGACATACATACATACATACTTGCATGTCTGTGGCATGAACATAGCTGTGTTGGAGCTGCAATGTGTTTTGTGGTCCTCTTCACTGCAAGGCTGTGATTCCAAGTCCTTTTTGAGGCTGAGGATATTTTCAGTTGTCTATATTAGTGGCCCGAGTTGTCGAAAYGTCCAGTTTTAGAACACTATTAAAGTCAGTTTTGCATGGAGAGTGATTTGATGTTTACAGGGAGGAAAAACTCTTAACATCTTTTATTCCATTTTTGATCGCTCTGTTAATTTCTCCCCAAGTCCTCATCTCTCTGATGTTACTGGAAGAGAGTGGCTAGAGCAGCTGCTCTCCTGCAGACCCAGCGCTTGCCAAATGGTCTGCACGATCAGCAGCAGGCTGTGTGGGCTCACAGTGAGAAGATGTTAGATTTGGATTTTCTGTTGATTTTATAGGCAGTTGTCAAGTATCCCTTAGGAAGCATGTAACAAGGCAGAGGAGGGGAGTGCATGTGTGTGGTAACGTCCAAACTCCATTCAGTGTCGGTTTTTCATCCAGGGTTGGAGACAAAAAATAAAAATTGTTTATGCTTTGCCTTGCCAACTGATCTTCTTCTTTCCCTTCCAAACTTTTCTGCCTCCTATTTCAGACAAATCTAGTATAAATATAATCCTCTCAGCTTCTGATTAAAAAGCATTTTGCACCTATTAACTTAGTCTGCTCAGAGAGAGAACTGCAGTTTTCCAAGCCATTCCTTGAAATAGGAATTTTAATCTGTGCTGTCGTTTTGGCTATAAATTTGAATACATCCTTTGAACTGTTTAGGTGAATATGTTGAAAGGGAACAACAGTTAGTTACAATCTCAAGGACACCTCACAACCCCCCCCCAGATTTAATTTCTTGTAGGTAATCAGGCCTCATCCTTGATTTGTATTAAATTCGATTCTGAAAATAAAAGTGTGTTTCCCTTTTTCTCCCGTTAAGTTAAAAATGCAGAAGTTTGCCTTGTGATCTGTCAGCATGTGAGGCAAGTTTACTTCAGAAATCGTTTATGGCTAAGAACTCGTCCCAATGAAATATTGCCTTGAATAAAGTMTAGTTAGAGAGATGTGAAAAGTTCAGTTAATTTGACAGAGATTTTTTATTTAAATGTGTCAGCAGTCTTGCAGTGTCGTTTTGCAAACACGTATACCTTTATCAACATGACTACGCATTAACGTGAATGTCCAAAAACTCTCAGACAGTGAAATTGGACTCATGCTCTCTTTTCACCCTCAGCTGTGATCTAGGCTTTTAGCATGCACCAAATAAGAAATACAAACAAAACGGGGACATATAAGTAGTTTTAAAATATCAGACAATGAATAAATCCGAGAACATCACGTTGATTTTGATACCATTACACTGCATTTGGTATTTTCTCTTATTTTGCAGGTAGGTGGGGGGGATTGAGGGAGAGAAGTGACTTGCTTTTTGGTGCCCTTCAGCAGGATGAAAAACAAATCTGGAACTTGCATTTCCAAACTAACTTCCTCTGTGTCAACCAGCCCATTTTTTTTTTTTCTTCGGCTCCTCTTTATATCTAACTGCTCCTCACCTCCTATGAGGAATATATAGCAGAGACCTCATCTCCAAAACTCTGTTCAGCCACACTCGTAAAAGTCACTTTTAAACGGGAAGTGATGCTGGAAAGAGCTATCAGGCTGTTCAGGAAAACAGAGCACTCTCTTATCAAAAGAAGCAGGTCCTTGAACTGGCAACTGAAGGAGATCCTGAAAAATTAAGAAGCAGGGCAAAAACTTCACTGCTTTAAGAAAGAGCTGGGTAAGGTTAGATTTGTAGATATTGTGAGGCTAACTATCAAAGCCAACCTTTCCACTTCTGTATTGCTTTATGGTCTAGGTCTTACGAAAAGCAGCCATATTTCTCTTGGTAAGTGTCTTGTCTGTCTTGTTTTGCTTCAGGAGACTCCCATCTCCTAGGAGGTTGCCAGTTATTAAAGACATGGGAGGATATAATATGCTCCAATGAATCCGAAAGCAAAGCATAACAAAAATCTTCACGTAGAAAGGCCTCCAAATGAAGTGTTGTATCATAGAAAGGAATGTTTTTATCCCTAGAATTATCAGCTCAGAGTGGATTTCAGCTGCACTCTTTTTTTCCAACAAACAGGAAGAGGTCTGTGAATTATTTTCAAGTGCCAAGAAGGGTCAATGTCTAACAATACAGCAAAAACAATTAATATGACTTTCACAAGCTTAATTATCTGAAGTGTGGCCCGGATTCAGGGATCAGGCACCTGACAACTGAGATTACTTAGTACTTGACCATAAGTGAACAGATTTTTGTGGGAGCAAGCTTGAGAGTTTGAGAGCAGGGAAAATGTTGCAATTATGCAACAGGGACAGCTGTCAAGTGGAATTTCTGTTCTGACTTTTACCTTCTTGTGAACCAGAAATKCTGGAAGAGAGGGGAAAAAAATCTGTAAAAAATGATACCTTCCTGAAAGGAGAGTCTTCCCAGACCATCAACTGCTCACTGAGACTGATATGTTGGCCCTCTGTCAAGAATCCAAATTTTCACAGTACTTTGGATGGCATGAAAGTTGGTTAAAAGGGAARTTGGAGGGGCAAGCAGTTCAGGTTGAATGAATGGACATTTCATATAGCAGAAAATCCACATATATTACTAGGCTGCGAAGCAACACTATCAACAAAAAGATTCTTGACCATGTGGATTAAATACATGGTTTGCTTTCATCTTTTCCTGTGGAAATGTGCCCTTTGATGGGATAGATGTTGGTCTCTTRCAAGGTATCTTTGTTATGTAGGGCAAATGGTGTGACATTGTGCATCAGCAATGAGCTCAAGCAGGAATATCAGGGGTCCTACCTGCTTTAGATGGATTACCCTTGGAGAGTGGCCATTACCCTTTCCACACGTCGCCGCTGTTGATGTACAGAGGTTTAACCCAGCATTGTTCTGTCAGGTCATCAATATATGACATTGAATCTACATCAGAGCTGGTTACAGAGTGAAGTTTTCTTAAAATCAATGTAAAAAAAAAAACCCATGCTAAACCATATTTCTTTGAGACAAGAGCAATGAAAAAATACCCTTTGCTGTGTAAGGGTCTTGTCTTCTCAGTGTTTTGTGTCATATCAATCTCAGCTTTTGCGATTTCATTAAAATTCCCAAGCGGTCAGAAGGTTGTTGCTTAATAGATTTAGCATTGGCTGGCTACATCAATACTGCGTTTAGTCACATTTGTTTTACTGGGGACATCTGTGAGAAGAGTTTAGCAAATATATTCATTTATTTGAAAGGAACTCGGTGCACTTTGAGCCTTGACTGCGCTGTGGTCCCCTGTTCCTGGCCATTTCCTTCCCTATCATGAGGCAGTAGCTGAGTTAAAGCTCTGCTAGATGTTGCTTCTGCAAGGCGGGTTACTTTGTTCCAAAAGAATTTCTGCATTTTCTCCAAATGATAYATTTCCTTCTCATGGTCTTGTGCAGGGGAAGGCTTGTGGTATGAAAGGAGGAGTGATTTGTTCTGTGAAAACATGTTTTGTCCTATGTTTTCTCCTTTTGTATTGATTCAGAACAGGGAAATGCCCCAATTACCAGAATTTTCCTTGGGGTGTAAATCCTRTGTGGTGTTTTTTGTGGTTTTTTTTTTCTTTTTGTCCCCCCACCTCATGTTTTCCTGATTTTAATCACAGTATTAGTTGGTGACTAAGCCCCAGTATGTTCTGTGCTATKAGCATGTTTTCAGAGAATGCAGGCATTAATATGCAATGGGCTATGAAACGGAATCAATAAAGGAATAGCATTGATTATGTCTCTTCAAGGACCTCACCTGCAGACATTTTCACAATCAGTTTAAATATTTATGTAAGAGATTGAAAGACCATTCTTTTCCTTGGCATTTTACATAAATATATATGTCAATGTTCATATCACACTGCTATCAGGTCTATTCGTTGAGAGAAATCCATGCAAGAACAGGTACCTATCAAGAGGTGGCTGCCAAAAAAATTAGATTACTTTGTACATTTTGTTCCTGTCTGCATTTTTTGTGACTTCTGTTATCTTTTCCATAGCTGASGAGAGCATTTAAATTGAATTTGTGAACAGCAGAGACTGGAGAAGTGTCCAGAGGGGGGCGGAGAAAAAAGCTCCTAAATTAAAAGTAGCATAATTGGCCATATCTAGAGAGGGGAAAACACTGAGAAGAATCTGAACTCTTTAAGAGGAGCAGAACTGTGACCCCAGAAAAACATGCTGAAAATGCAGTGTACTAGAAGACATTTGGGATGTTTCCTTCTGGGCACAGTTGAGACATGCCCCTGATACAATCTTGCTGCAGTCATGTGTGTGAGAATTACCCCACAGCTTTTGTTATACCACACTTGGGTTATCCTGTTGCCAAAATTGTGATTTTTTTTTTTTGACTTTTTTTTTTTTAAGGTTTCTTAGCTAAATAAGAAGGCAACGGGGAAATGCCATTTTAATATTTTCTCTGCCTTTTTTTTTTTTTCTCCATTCTTATTTATTTCCTTTATTTTCCCTCTCCCCTGAAGAAACTGAATGTTTAGTCTTAGGTCGAGCTATAGTTGCACATCTTTTTACTAGAAAAGCCAGTCAGAATTGAAGATGCCAAATAAAGCTGATCGTAAGYTTGGATCTGCACCGTGACACATTTTACCCAGTTCAATTCTAAAATAACAGGAACAGGGACAATGATRCTTATCCTTTTAAAATTTTCCCAAGCAAAAACCACCCCTGAGACCAAAGAAATATTGAAATAGAAGTTATTCCTTGCTGATTTGAAACTGTGTGAACGCACCTGCAGACACAACCCAGATGTYTGATTTGGCTCCATCTCTGTACATGAAGAGGCTTTTCCCGAAGTTTGGAAGAATTTTGAGGGATGCAAAAAGCTGTGATGCCAAAATTGGACCTTCCTGGAGTAACCGTGTTTCTTTTTCTTATGTGAATTTAACAGCAAGTGACATTTCTTTCCTTGTTGTTGGATATAAAAGCAAGTAAGAAACCTATTCCAAGGAGAAACTTTCCACTAGTTATTACTCTGAGGATAAGAGGATGAGGTGTTGTGAGGAATGTGTAATTGAAATATTTGGAAATTCAGCCCACAAATTCATATTTTGTGAAGAATGCACAATTTTGATTTTACGATATTTATGCAAAGACACACACCATTCTMTTGCTGCAGGCACACTGAAAGCAGTGCAGAGGCTAAAGCTCCTGTTGGGAGTTATTCCCTGGGACCGGAGGAGTAATGGCCACAACCCATCTCCATCTGGCGCTTTACCTTCACCTTCAACAAATCATATTTTTTTCCTTTTATTTTTTTCCAGCTCTTCTGGAAAATGAAACAAAAATCTCTAATTTCCAAACAAACTTTGTTTTGTTTTCAATCAACATCATTTTAAATTATCTTTTTGCCCCTGTTTTTGGAGGTAGCAAACTGCTGAAGAGCTAAGTCATTTCTGATAGGCAGATGTCCTAGATTARTGTAGCAAGCATTGTGTCTTTTTTTTTATTCTTATTTGAGGAGAAGAAATCCCACATATGACTGCATCCTGTTAAGCAAACCTTTGGATGAGACCATTAAAAAAAAGCTGGAGTTCCTGTTTGGACACCAGTGAGGATGCAACCTTGGGCTTTATGAGGGCCCCCTTCCCTTTTAAGTGCTGGCCAGGAAAGCCATCTCCCCTTGGCGAGCGATTTGGTACCGCAAGGGTGGAGCAACGTTGGGAAGGAAAATGACCTTTCCCTTGTCATGTGAAATCACTTGGTTCCCATTATGCCTTTTTTTCCCTCTCCTTGTTCCTTTCTACCATGGTTTATATGAGCATCTCTTCTAAATGCCACAGCAGCAATAGCCATTTTAAATATGGTTGCAATTTCATGCCCCCAAATTTCCTCTGTTATCTTTAATCTTTGATCATTACAGTCCCTGAATGTAGCTTTTTGGTAAGCTGCAGTTTTTTATGTTACTGCTGTTTAGAATTAACTGGTCTGTTTCCTAAAAAGCCAAATGTTTAATCAATACATATCCTACTGTGTATAATAAATATATTTCTGCCATCACTTTCTGAAGAGAGAATGCTTTTGATTTGAGCCAAATAGTTTACAAAATGGTGAGGGAAGGGATTTTTTTTTTTTTAATAGATGTTTAGTGCGATAGGGCCAACCGGCAGATTAGAGCATAGAAACAGCATTGAAATACTGGAGGCAGGGGGATTTTTTTACATGATTTAGTTTATTTTGAATGTTTGTTACATTAACACTCACTGTAATTAAGCTGATTAATTTCTCTGGGTTCTGTTTCCTGGGTAATAATTTGACGACCTTTCCATAAAGTAAGCGTTAAGAAGTGGGTTTGTGCTTTGGAGTGGGCACTGGGTAGGTGAGTTGCTACTATGGCTCTTTTCCGAAACTTTGGAAGAAAAATTCCATTTTAAACCGGTAATAACAGTGGCTGATTACTTCCCATCAGCTCACTGGCTTCCAGGGCAGAATTTTCAAACTGGTTATTGCTTGCACTGCTCTACTATAAAGTACAAGGTCTGTAAATTAAAGTTGGACCATAAGAGATTTAATCTGCAATTTTATAGGTCTCTAATCTAATGATCATTTTGTATTTCAGGCTTTGAGTATATTATCAGAATTTGGGAAAGGTTTTTTTTTTGTGTGTGTGTGCATGTATATCTTTGGGATTTAATTATTTATTTGTTTGTTTTTAGTGTCTTTTTTAATTATATTGTGACTCACAGAAGGGAAAATAGTGATGCCCTCTTTTTTTATCCATCCTCCCTCAAACTATAGATTAGAAACGGTAAACAAAGTTGTTACAYGCTGAAGAATAAAGACTTGGAACGTGCTTCAAAAGGAGTAATTTACTTGGAGCTGGATGTCCTATTTAATCCTGTAAGTGGAAATGTTTTCTCTTTGCTTATCCTTTGTGCAAGAAGTCAGCAATGCCAGAACCTGCAAGTGGTGCGGGGTCGATCCTTTAAGCAGGAGGTCCATCTGGGAAAGGTCCCGACTCAAACGCACCTGCCTGCGGAGGGTCGTGCTTCATGCTTTCTCTAAAGGACCGGTGGTGCAATGGTCCATCTGGGTGGATGAGACAGCGCCAAGGCAGCTTGGGAGTGACGTTGACCATGGATATTTGACCATAGATAGCTGAGGAAGCAGGGGTGGGTTATTGTCCACAAGAGCTCCATTTGGAACAGACGGCAAGAAAAAGAAAAAGTTAATGTTTAGGTTATTATACATTACTTTCAACATTTACTTCTTCCCAAAAAGCTGACCTATGATGTTCTCCTCGTAGGTTGGCAGGAAAATTAATGGGACGTGCACGGGGCACTTAGTTTTTAGGTGGCTGAGTCAGTCTGGAGTTTTTATCCCCTACAGCCCTTTATTGAATTCAGGGCTGTTTATTAAGGCTGCCGTAGGCTGGCTCACAGCACGGTGAGGCTGCTGTGACCGTTCCTGCGAGTGCTTGGGGATGGCAGTGGTGATGGTGGTGGATACGGGAGGGCTGGAGGGACCAGCTGCTTCCCCACTCCATGCTCAGCATTTGGCACTGCCCCTCCGTGTCCACATCCACAAAGAGCCCTAGCACAGAAGGGTCTCCAAAGGTGGCAGATCCATAGACGTGAAGAAGCTTCCACCAGAACCCCAGGCAGGTGTTGGTCCTCTTAGGTATAGACTAGTGCTCTGGCCACTAAGCTGTCCTTCCACCTATAGTGAATATATGAGATATAAATATGTATTTATAAATTAAAAATAAACAATTGAAATATAAATTGTTTATATATAAAAATATTTATATATTTATATATATATATATATAAATTATAAATAATTATATTTGTACACCAATCAACCAGAGACTCTAAAGTACGAAAGATGCTGAAGCTCTCGAGCAAGAGCAGTGATGCAAAGCTGCATGGGTAAAGCTAAAACATGTTTTTTTCCCTTTTCTTTAAGGTAAAAGCAAGCATTAGAACATTCAAGCCACGAGAGAAGCGCTTCACGGAAGAGAACCGCAAATTTTCTAAAAAGGTAAAGTTTGTCTTTGGATGGAGTGTTCACATGTGCGTTRGGAAGATTTTACTTGGCATAGGATGGCTCTAGGACCAAACCTGTTTAGGTATAGAAATACCACTGAACACGTGTAAATTCTTTGTGTGTATATTTTTTCCCTGTATTTATTTAAATACTTGATAACATAGAATAATTTTCTGATCTAGTTTATCTTGGTAGTTCTGCTTCATGATTCGAGGTGGGGAAAATGACACCCACAGATGTTGCACAGGTCACAGGACCTAAAACAMAACAAGAGCCAGATTTCTCTGTCCTGTAAGGAAGAAAGCAGGACTCAATCAGTTGCTTAAAAAGAACATTTTAGAACAATGACCATCATCCTTTCTTAAATGAAGGTGTCTTGTAATGAGACTGTAGTTTTCTTTTATTTCTATGGACTAATCCAAAGCAGGTAGAGAAAAGGTTCTGTGTTTTGATTAAATTCTATCTACC
This sequence comes from Nothoprocta perdicaria, assembly GCF_003342845.1. Taxonomy (NCBI): domain Eukaryota; kingdom Metazoa; phylum Chordata; class Aves; order Tinamiformes; family Tinamidae; genus Nothoprocta; species Nothoprocta perdicaria. The sequence goes on from NW_020455488.1 coordinate 1,049,587, forward strand.
TGTTTTTCTGAGCGACTGCTCTATTGTAAAAATTGAAGGGGAATAAAGGTAGGTTTCTGTTACTGTTTTATGTAGTTTTGGCATCAAAATTTACTGTTTTTTTATTCTTTTTTTTTTTTTTTCTCTGAGAGATAGGAAAATGGTTCTGAAAGAAGGTTTGGGTGTAATCAGAAAGCCGACAAGAGCTGGAGAGTGTCTCTGAAATAGAAGCTTTATTTGTAATATATGCCCCGGCATACGTTTGTAGCTTAAATTACCCCATTTTCTGAAGCAGTAGTAGAATATTGGAGTATTTGATTAAACTCCCCTTCTCCTCCTCTCCTCCCACTCAATATTTATCAGATCTTATCAAGAAATGTGGATCGCGTGAAAAAAATCACCATGGCAATATGGAATACAATACAATTCCTTCGGAGCTGCTTTCTCTGGGAGTCCACGGTAAAGAGTGTGATAGCGTTTGTGGTAAGTGGATTTCTTCTTTATTGTATAAGGCTAAGTGATCTAGGATCTCGAGCGTTGCAGCACCTGCCTCCCCAGCAGTTTAAAGCCACGTGTCACTTGCCGCTATCGACGTGCAGGATGGAGCATGGAGTCCAAAATAGGAGGAAAAATAAATAATATATTTATTTATATATTTATGTGATAAAGGGAAAAGGCTCGTCAGTGAGTTTTGCTGGGTTTGGAGAAGAAAAAGCCCGGTTCTCTACCTGCCTGCCCTACTTTTTAGCTCTTTCCTTTTCCTCTTGGTAGAAACACCCCATTTGCAGTTTTCTCATAATCCACTCRAGCACAAAAGAGGTTTTGCCTGCTTTTTATTCTGCGCTGTGACATTTTCTTCATGCTTGAAACGCTTGGCATGCCATTAAAGATTGCAAAAATTGTTTTGTGGTGGTCCAGCATAGGGAGGGGGGGAAAGAAAAGTTTGAGTTGAGTGTTTATTAAGCAGAATAATAGCCGCATCTCCAAGATTTCCAACCTTTTTGCTGTTTGTGAGTTGCAAGTTGCTTCAAGGTTCTTCTGAGGAAAACCCTTCAGAGAGTGTATTTGCTACAGATGAGTAACGGGAGCCATCCCTGGTTGAATGAAGCTCAGAGTGAATACCGAGCTGTCTTCCACCCTGCAGTTTAGATGTACGGCTGGCAAGAAAGAGTAGAAGAGAAATAAGGGTGTTTTCTGTGTTTCTGTATTCTTTCTTCTGTTTGTAGCTCATTTAAATCATATCCAGAGCCCAGTGGTTAGAGAGCTGCTGTCTAGTGCCTTGAAGTGTCTGTTTCACTGAAGAGCAGGGGTGCTAATTGATGGACCCTTCCACAGGATGCATATACAGAATAGGTACAGAAAAATATAAACAGAAATATATATATACACATAGGTATATACAGAAAAAGATATACAGAAAGTGCCAAGATGAAGAAAACAAACAAACATAGCCTTGGCCTCGTGGCCATAAGGTGCTGAATTGGTGATGTGCATTTGCCATCGTGGTGGTCTGAAATCGCTGTCTTCGTGTCACAGCTGTGAAGAGAACTGGTGTGGTCATGCAAGCTGGAGGTGGAAAGGGAGGGACGTGCAGTCCCAGGGGTGACATCCTGCTGCCCAGCAAGAACCCGAGCACGTGCCTAGGAAGTCTGCTGAGATAGGGACCAAAGCGCTTGTGAAGTTAAGTTGCATTGCCCTTGGTTTTGCTCTGCAGGTAGTCTGTGACCACCCTGCAAAGGGGGAATGGAAGGAGGGATGAAGAGGGAGGAGGAAACCAGGCAGGCTGTGCAATCCTATAAGCCTTGTTTTAAGCTACCAGATATACAGATATACCAGCCACGCAAAAGAAAATAAGTGCTCATCAGAGCCTTGCAATAGGCAAGGAGTGCAGCATCTTGCACCTTTGTATTCTAGTCTTTATTACAGAGTACCTCCCTCGCCATTAATGCTGACAGCTAGGGCATATGAGAAGGGCGGGCTGCTACTCCTGGGTGCACAACAGAAAAAAGAAGGGTAGATTAAGAGAAGGGAAACAGAGAAGAATAGCTGAGGCAGGATGCAGGTGAATAGGAAAAATTGCTATGTTCTCAATTTGCATGTTCTCAATTTTAAGATACTTCATCCCCAGCTAAATTTCTGTATTAGTCTGTTACGGTGAGAGGAGACCATCCAAGAATATATGAGTAGTTTTCTTTTGCACCTTAAAATGAGATCTTGCTTTGCATCTGCATTAATGACTTTTAAGCTGTGTCATTCATGTAGGCACCAAGGGCACAGATCAGGCCTGTTTTGGTACAGGGGAAATCAGCTTGGGGCTTTTGGAAAAAGAATTGAATTGGAAGTGAGGTGAAAAGCAAAATGTGACTTTTGGAGAAATTTGCACAGGGCACTGTGAAGGAGGCCACTACAAGTTATATGTTACATTTAAATTTAAAAAAAAAAATAGTGTGTCAGAAGAATGAAAGTCACCATAAGTTTTACACTTCTTTATAGTGTAAACTTTATGCTGACTCTGGTACCAAAATAAGCACCRCATGATATGCATAACTGAGAATCTGAGTACACATATGGAAAAAGTTGCCTGTAGTGTTTGTGCATAGATAGAAATATTAGGAGCATTTATCTGTGTGTCCTCGTTTTAAGGAGTTTTTTTTTCAAGGTTTGTAGAGAATTTTAAGACTTAATGGCTCTCTGATGGTCTTCTTGATCACTGGTTATTTCACTTTCGTACAGTACATAACTGTGCTCAACCCAGTAAGTTAGGTTTTAACAGAAATATGCTGCCCATACTGATAACTGTCAGAAGGGCTTTTGCTGAGATCCTCCTGTATGTCCATGTTGTGGTGCTGCTTCTGTACCTGTTACTCTGTGTGCTGTTCTTGGCAACTTGKTCCCAGTTTTTCTGGTTTAAGCCTTTTGCCTAGATTTCCTGATACTCGTCAATACTCCTCATGCCTCTTTCCTGTCACACCTTTTTCTCCATTGAAACATCCACACTGTGTGGATAGCCCATACTGGTGTCCAGAAAGCTGGAGCCGCATAGCGAGACATGCCTTAGGAAACGTCTGCTTGTAAGTCATTTTGTGTGATAATAAGCAGTTTGTTTTTTCCACTCATGCATATGAAAACTCATGTTCTCATCTTTCAAATGCACTTTTAAATTAAATTCCTACTCCTTCCTCCCACGTGTGCTTGCTGCCTACCTGCTTTGCTCCCTCTCACAAATTTGGTCATGGAATTTAAATCCATAGTAAGAAATGAATTGTTCTTACTATACAAAATATATTTGAAAAGTATTTCAAAAGTTAATTTTAGTCACAGAGTGATTTTTTTTATAAGGAATTATGCATCATCGCACATTGTGCTTGTGATTTTATACAGCATAATTACACCTTCTATTGACAGTTTTCTAAGCATTAATGGCAATTATGTCATTTAATGGAATTACAGTAATTGCATAAAAAAAACTATAATCTAGTGCAAATTAAAAGGGTATATTGACTGAGATTTTTACTATCGTATGTGTGTGTATATATTTTTTTTAAGTTTTCAGGATAGATGCAAGAGGCATTGACAAGAGCAGGTGAACTGTGGAAACCCGGCCTCCCTGGCAGCTCTGTGGTGACTGGCAGGGCTYGCTGCTGATCTGCTTCGGGGTCCCTGCACACTAACCCGTGCCAACACGCTTCATTTTTCCTGGCAGCAAATCCTGCTACATCAGGTTTAAGGCCTCTGCTCATCAAGGCTGCTGCCAGGGTGGGTGCAGGTGGGAGCTGTTTTCCAGGCTCAGACCTAGCTGGCAGCCCGGGTGACACCAGGCCCGGGCAGTGCTGATTTGTTCTGCAGTGCCGTTGCAGAGCGATATGTCATTTGTTGCTTTATTGGGTCGGTATGGGGAGGAAGGGAAGGAGGATGTGGTGGTGCAACCTTGTGGGGTTGTAATGTGGAGGTTCTGGTCAGACCCGCTGCAGGTAGGTGGTGGTGGGCAGCTGGGGAAATGACAGGTTTGGTGCTCGTTTGAGTCGCTTTGGGCTTCCCCAAAAGGCAGCTGATATTAGTTAAGCAAGCCCTGGAGATCATGTAGGGCAGCTGCCCTGCAGAGTAGGGAAACCCAGACTTCAGATCTGGAGGTTTCTGCAGCAGAGATGGGATTCTGGAGCCCTTCATCAGATAGGAGCTTAAAGCTTTTCAAATGCAGAAGGAGCTCGGTCTGGAGGTTGCCAGATGCTTTTTTTAGCATTGGCCTCTTGGGCTGTGGGAACTGGACTGCCTAAGAAATCACAGATTTTGTGCAGTTCTGCATATAGCCAAATAGTGCACACATTTTATTTTTGTTCCCCTGTTCCCTGCTGATTTTCTCATCTTGGAGGTGTCCAGCTTTGAAGACAGGCAGCACTTGCGCCTTTCCAGCAAATGAAGGTTCATTCTTCCAACTGAAGAGCAGCAAGGCATTCCCTCCCCAAATACCCGTGTACACATGCACACTACTCTGCTCGCTTGCTTCAGCCCTAACCTGGGATAACAGAGATAGATGGCTTAGATTCTGCAGCCTGTGAACTTCTTGGCATCTGTGCTGAGTCTGCTGGTTAGCACACTGCCATTTCAGCTTGTGATATGTGATATGGGAGCTGGATCCAAGCCCAGTTAAACTCATCTCATAGAGGAGACACCAAACATCTTATTAGGCATGAGCAATTTTTAATCCCTGTTGAGCTTGGCTATATTTGTACTGATGACCTACAGGCAAAAGGCCATTAACTTGTTGACAGTGTCCTTTAAAATTGTTAATTGCCTATCAGTATGAGGGAAATGCCTTTTTTTTTTCTCCTTCTCTCTAAGGAAAGATATTTATTAACTCAAAATCTAAGCCTTATGGAGTTTGCTTGGTGTGAGGTCTTCCATTCTGTATGTGGACTTGCATCTCCTACGTGTTGTGCTTAGACTTTCCCAAGCAAATGTGGAACTTTCCACTCCTGTTCATATTAAGTGTAAAGCGTAGTGGATGTGATCAGAGCATGTGAATAAAACATCCAGTTTGACATGAGTATGTCATTTTGCAAAACAAAATGGCTTTTTTTTTTTTTTTTTTTTTTTAATTTGGGGGATTTTTTGTAGAGTAAAAGAAATGTTTAGGACAAAAGGCTTAACAGGGTAGACGAGTAATCTTTGGAGAAATGTGAGCAGTAACTGCTCTGGAATCCCAGCAGCTAGACTTTCAGAAGAGATAGAGCAGACCTCTTGGATGGGCWGCCTTGTGAAGCTTGGTTGCTCTGGCCAGCCCAGGAGAAGATGGAGAATATGTTTGACTAAAACCCTATTCACGAATAACTCTCTTTGCCATAGAGTGGGGAAGGAAGATCCTCTTCCACATGAACTTCTCCAAAATCTTTGTTTTCCCCGTGAATACTCAACTAATTTTGAACCAGAAACTGCTTGATAAAAAGCACAAAYCACCCTGCCATTTGACTACATGTGTAACTGATGAGAAGGGTATAGTCCTTTTTTTTTGTCTTTTCTTCCATCCTTCCATCCATGAGGACAAAATGTAAAACATTGCTCCCAAAGTATTTGGGAACAGCATTAAAGCAGTGGTAGATTAAAATGTCTCCACATTAAAAAGCTAAATAAAATGAATAGATGTAATCCTGAGGAAAGGGAGAAGAATGAGTATTCTTCAAACACTGAATAGGGAACTTGGAAAAAGAACGAACTTTGAAAAAAAAAGGCAAAAAGTATTAATGCAAAAGAGATGGTCGTACTTCTGCTGTACTGTACAGCCTTTGCTAAGGGCTTTTCTCGCCCCGTTTGCAGTTTGCTTTTTGCCACAGTTTTAAAGAAGCAGAAGGCAAAGGGATGAATGCAGATTTTATCTAAATAGCTTGAAACTGCACCCTGTGATACAAAAACTAGTTCCCATTTAAGATTAGAGTCCAGCCCTGAAGGAGTAGTGAAAGATGGTGTTTCAAGAATTTGCTCYGGTTAATTCTTCAACCTCCGCCAACCATTTTTCCCTCTGCCTACCCTTAGCAAAGGCACCTCTTTACATGGAATGTCTCAAACCGTGGTGAAAAGGCTGGATCCAGAGGTATGTTTTTATTTCCAACTGTTATATCCCAGTAAMAGCATTTTCCTGATGACGGAGGAAACGTTTACATCCTGCTTCCTCCACGCTCCTCGTGGCAGCGCCGGTGCAAATCCAGCACTTGTGCCCGGAAAGCCGTCGGGAGCATGTTTACTGCCACATGCAGGAAACTGCTCCGATGAGAAACASGCTTCTTAAAGGTGAAGATTTTACCCTTCTCACAGCAATTTTTTCAAATTTCCAGTATTATTCTCCCGCAGTTGAGGGGAATACAATTTAGGCTTGAGATGCTAGGATCTGCTTTGCTGCAGTCGTTGAAATTCCTGGAATAGCAACAGTGATACTGATGATGCTGGGAGAGACACAGCAAAGTAAACACATGTTATTTCCAGCTCTTTGAAAAATGCAAGAACAAACAAGGACAAAGTTAATAGGGAAATAACCACTTAGGAGCTTGACAACGCTATAAACAAGGTTTAAAAAAACAAAGTTTGAAGTTCTGGAGKGAGAGTGAGATGGAGCTTAGCTGAGACAGACGCAGGCGTTCTTTTAGCTTTAAAAATAGTCCTGTGCTTCTAGCTTGGGAGTTCAGGGATTTGCTTTTYACCAATGAAACTTTCTGAATAAAATTAACAAAAATGCTTCCTGTGAGGCTTAATGGGGCATTTCTCCTCATATAACGAGTTCCTTGCTTTTGGAGCTGGGGAGCTACATCTTAAATTATCAGCGTGCATCTACGCTGTGCTTGTGAGTGATACTGTGCTCTCGTGCTGTGTGTTACAAACTTGTGTGCGTTGTACGGGAATGATTCCCTCAGTTCTGGTAAGGAGAGGAATCCTCATCCCTGCCTCTCTCTTTCTCCCTCTGATTGCACTGCTTTGTTTTTACGTGATGATCAAACCTTTTAGTACATTAATATTGGAGCTAATCCCCATAGTCAAAATGTTCAGGTAAAGGCTCCWTTCTGCATCTGTGCAGCTGGTCAGCAGGAATATATATGCAGGTATCCGAAGGAAAAATTAAAGCAATGGAGCAGGGTGGGAGATCAGCTTTATTTTGGGGTGGGTGTATCCAAAGAACATGCCTGTGTTGACATACACATACCTTTCTCTCTCTGGAGCTGAGTAATACACTGTTTTCTTTTGTTTGGCTGTGTAATGACAGCCCACAAAGGTAATGGTAGATGTGCAAACATTTTGTCTAATAAAGAAAAAAACACACATAATAATGCAGAAGGGCTCTTTATACCTCAAACATGAACTGCGTGAGAGCAATTCTGCCCAGCTTTGGGCTCAAGTTGTGACCTGTTGGAGAACTCTGCTCAGCGCTTACATTCCCAGCTAATTTGATATTACTTTTTTTTTTTTTTTTTTTTGCGGCGAGAACTCTGCCGTTTGTTTCGAAGCTGTCATTTTTATTAGTCTCCCGAGCTGCTCCCTTTGGGCTCTCGTAGGCTGGTGTGAGCTCCGCGTTGTGTGCCGGCCTTGGCGAGCGTGGGTGCGTTTATTGCCGTGCGGCGTGGGCGTGCTCGCAGCCTGCACTTATACCCACCGCAGGTGACAGCTACAAGGGAGCTTCGGTCATCGTTTGAGCTGCACGGTCTGCTGTTTGTGAAGACAGACCCCTCTTTGTGGTCTGGCTGGAGTTTGCTCTATTGCAGTGTGTTTTAGCTTGATTTATGATGCCTTTGTATAGATATATAAAAATATATGTATATTTTATATATGCATATATATGCACATTATATGTATACACACACAAACATCTCATGCCTTTGGAAGTTTTGCAGGACATCGTTGTTGACTTTAAACTATCTTGTATATTTTCTGCTTATCTTTGCATGTATACATTATTTTGCGTATAGTTTGGATTTATTTTGCTCTGTCCAKCGAGATAAAAATGTATTCCTGCCTGTTGCTGGTTTTCTTTGTGTACTTGGTATTGCTGAACTCCTGCTTCTAACACATACGAGCAGATGCACTCTCATAGCTGAGTCTAATCACCGATAGCACGTGAGCATCTGGTTCATCCGTGGGATTTTGGTTATTTTATAAAGGATCAAATTTGCTATTTCTGAAAGCAGGGGCTGGCTCCTTCACTGTTGGTGGAATTGCAAAACTTGCTTATGCCAAAGGTGAATTTAGCTGGCGGTTCTTACTGTCATCGTACAAATTCACACCCCGATGTTAGGAATTTGCTCAGAAAAATCTGGGAAAGGCTGAAGTGCACGCTGTCTGAAAGCAGGAWTTTTTTTTCTTTCGGTTAGTGTGTTTTGAGCTTTTTGGATTCCTTAAGGAAGTTTCAAACTAAATCTTYTAAAATCTTTCAATTGTGAAAAAGCAGGAATTTGTAACTCCTATCAGTGGACTCGTAAGTTAAGAAACAACAGGAGCCTATTAGCAACTGTTTGCTAGCTCATCTGCTCCTAACGAGATGACATTCCCTGTCCTGAGCCAGTGGCTTTTATTTTCCCAGTTTGCCTGTTGCCTTCCCCAAAAGTTTGCTGTACGCAAGGAGCTGGAATTGCACAAACAAAGATGAAATTGGAATTCTAGGTTTAATGAATGCAGCATCTGTGTGTGACTCATATTAAATGAGGGTGTGAGAGAGAGGCTGCTGCCCCATCCCTGTGGGCAACAGCATAATTTGAAATGCTTAGATGGAAACTTCCCAAAACGCTACGTGCATTAGTCCTGATATTACCCAAGCCATATAGAGAAAGATATTTAACCCTGCACAGAAACATCGACTGCTTTTGATGACAGAATTGGGGAAAAAAAATGTGGGGAGTCCCTGGTACTTACTATGAGAAAAGTATGTATTAGAAAGTGAAATTATCACAAAAAACACAACTTTTTTCTTTTTCTTTTTTTTTTTTACTTTTAATGTGACTTTTTCTGTTTTTTCTCTAAAWCTAATATGTATTGATTTTCAGTTGAGATCTGCTTTGTTTTCTCTCATTATTCCTATTACTTTGCCCTGGCACCTTTTAGAAAATGCTTTAAAACACTTAATTTGGCAGGAAGATAGTAGACATTAACTATCATCTCCTCTGTCTTTGGGGAAATAATCCTATCGCTGTTTTATTTTTGTTTCTTCATTTAAAAAAAAAAAATCCTTTAACAGGGATGTAATTTTAGAGCAGGGCATTCTTTAAACATACACGTGTGTGTGTGTGTGTGTGTGTGTGTGTGTGTGTTTTACCTGCAAATATAAAAAATAAAAATAAAAATCCTTTAGCAGGGATGTAAGTTTAGAGCAGTGCATTCCTTAAAAAACATGCACGTGTGTGTTTTTTACCCACAAATATACACTGTTTTTATTCTTCTAAAATGAGGGAACATGGAGAGCTGTGTTTGTAGGGGGTGTAATCAGTGCAACTCCCTTAAACTTCAGCAGAACTGAAGTTAAAAAATCTCCATCCTCATTTTGGAGCAAATCCTGGTTTAGTATCAGTAAGTGGTGTCCAGAGGAGACCAGACATCCTGAAGGTGGCGATGCACTCCCAGGAATGGGCAAACTCCTTGCACGAAGATTTTTGTCAGATTTTTTTTTTTTCTTTTTTTTTTCTTTTTCTCTCTTTTTTTTTTTTTCTGGCAGGTTTTCTTGCTTGAACTACTTTATTTTAAATTTAATTCACCCATTCTCTCCGTGCTAATCTAACACTAGTTGAAGAAATCTGACAACTGGAAGACATTTCATATTTGAAGGTAATGCAACATTTTGGTTTTATGATGGAGACAGATGCACCTTAAGGGCTTTATCTTAAACCATTCTCTTTTCCCCCCCCCCCTTTTTTTTTTTTTTTGTTTTCTTTTGTTTGAAATGAAAAAATGAGTTGTTTTTTTTTCATTATCTGAAATTCAATAATTATTACTGAATCTTCACATCCTATATATATATATATATATATATATGCCTATATATATATATAAAGCCTATTTTCTTCTTTTTCAGTTTCACTTTTCTTCACTAGTCTGGAAGTTGTGTCTCAGAGATTAGATGTAAGCAACCTGCAATCCTGAAGTGTTGAACATAGATTTATTGAAGGACTACAGTAATTATGAAAATAAGTAAAATATCAAGTCCAGCAACAATTCCCATCTATACTCTTTTTTTTTAATCACTTATGACCAAATGAAGCTGAAAGGCTGGAGCAGCTGCAAATCCCAAATAAGTCTCTGCACTAATAATTATGAGTAGACTGGATTATTGCTGCAGTTAAGAATTGCATTAGTACCACTGATATCCCTGAGTTTTGGTGTCCTTCCCCTACCACTCCATTAAATTTTAATAGACAAATCTTAATTGTGACGTGTGCATCATAGGCAGGCTGATATGGTTGGTCAGGAAACCAAGCACAGCTTGGTGTCAGGTGCTCTTTTTATTTTATTTGAAATGCAGTGCTGTGATCTTGACACATGCTAACAAATATGTAAAACATGAAGTGTTTTATACTAGTCTGATACGCTGATTTATTAAGTTAACTGAACTCCTGGAAAGTCAGAATGTTTTCTGAAAGGAGCGTGTCATTGAGGAGCAAAAATCTAAACTAAAACAACCTTTATTTTCTTTCCTTGTTCAGAAGCAGTACCTCCTGCCCTGCTTTTTGGGAGAAGTTACTGTCTGCTGTGTTTTCCTTCAGCTTTCAGCCTTTAATGGAATATAGTAACTACGGAGCTTTGTATCAAAGCCATTTGTCAACTTTCATTAGGTGTATTCTATTGTTTGTGCAGATTAGAAATAACTGCATTACACTTTGACTTTGAAGGCTGGTTTGTTTTTAAATATACTGGCTATATGTGACCTTTTTGTCATTTTTGATGCACTCAGTTTGACAATTGTCAGGACACATGGTTAAGCGGCAGCAAAAAAATGCTCCACAGAAGCCACTGTTGGTGGGTCTAGGAAAGAAAAAGTCCTGCAAGTAATACAAAATATTAATGTAATAATACAAAGTATTATCAGCTAGCGCTGTGCCTCAGGTAGATGACATGGAGCAAAAAAAAAAACCCAAAAAACATTATTTAGCAATGGGTGGGAATCCAGCTAGCTTGTCTTACCAAGCCATTATGCACTGTCCATATGAGCGATGTGCAGATGTGGCCTCTGTCAGAATATGATGGCATGGAGGCTTAATTCCATTAAAAGATGCACTAAGTAAATTTTCTTAAAATGTTTAGAATATTAAATGGAAAATGCATAATTGATTCAGTGGTATTAGCTTTTATCTATTAAAAAAAAAAGAAAAGAAAAAAAAAGAAAAGAAAAAGAAACGGAACATGCCCATCAGGAATTAGATGATGACTTGTTCTAGCCGTTAATAAAACTTCCCCAGATACTTTCCTGTACACTTTTGGGAAAATTATTTGCAATGATATATTTCAATTTCCTTAATAAACTAGACCTGCCTTTCTAATTCCCCTTCCCTCAAGCTCCTCCACGGGGGTTAAGAAATTAAATATTTTGAACTTATTATCAGACAATTGTTTCTATGAATAAAGAGCAAGTCTCTGCTTTTATTTCCTGTTTTTAGAATATAAATCTGTTTTYCAAAATGACAATGAAAGGGAAGTCTGAGATTATTAGAAATGAAACATTCTGCAGAGCTAATCTGGGTTGTTTAAATATTTCTCCTTGATTTTTTTTTTCCCTCCTCATGGGGATAGCAGTTTTGTAGTGTCGTGCATTGCGATGGCTTTCCTGCCATTTATTTAAAAAGTTGCATGAACGCTAGCAGAGATATGGGGGTCCTTTTAATGCACAATGACTATTGTTTTATGCACTGATACCTACAGTAGCACATGCGGAGTGACTATGAGATCAAATGCTCCGGGTAAAAAGCCTTAGGGAAGCATTATGTGTCTGAGGTCTGATCTATTGTCTGGGAGGTCGGAGAGTGTTAATGCACTCTGCAAAGATTAGACTCCCTCTCTAATTGCTCCAACACTTCCTTAAAGGATTTAAACAGGCAGGAAAGGTGACGCTCCTTGTCAATTTTTACCTTCTGACAGCCGTTGAAGTTTATCCGTCTTTCCACGGAGACCACTAGATCATGTAAACCAGGCAGTGCCAAAAGCAGGACCCTGAATTAGAGCTGAGAGCAACGAGTGGTTATTTGCAGCTGATTTCAGCCTCCCTATGCCTCAGATTTTGGGGATGGGAAAGGTTTTGACGTTCCCTTCCAGTTCTGTTTGGAGAAGTGGACTCCCGATGTTCCAGGAAAAGTGTAATTCAAGAGGTTTGATGAAAATGCCCTTTGAGTTTGGGAGTAGATCCGAATATTGCCTGCCTTCTCAGTAGCGTGCCTGGTGCCTCCCCACGGCAGCTCTGCCGTTGAATTTGTCCAGGGAATTAAACCCATGGAAAAGCACCTTGGGCAATTTAGATACCTGAAAATTAGAAGCCCCCGATAGTTTTGTTGCTGATTTAAAGGATGAAGCTGTTGCAGTGAGTTGTGTTTGCAAAGGGTTGCTCTTCTGTTGCATTGGGGTTGTGTTGCAAAGCGCTCAAAGACACAGGAGTGGAAAAGAGCAACCTCAAGAGGATGTGAAATATTTAGTATTTTTTCAGAAAGGCCCTGGTAGCCTAATTCTCTCAGTAGAATTATGTTACTGTAACAAGGGTGGAATTTGAACTTTCTTTTTTTTTTTCTTTTTTTTTCCTCCTTAAATGCCCATTTCTGCTTTACAGACAGCTATAAGGATGTTCTGGTCCTGCTGAACAAACCAGCCTTCTGTATTGTTTTTCCTGGTAAATCGAAAAGCTTTTCATCTTGATGGCATCTGTATTTTTGATAGCCATGTAGCCATATTAGTTTGGTACGTGTAATCCATCTCTCACCTATGTAACCATGACATAAAAATATATGTAATTCTTCTTTTGTAGACTCTGAGCAGATAACCAATGCAGCTCTTCAAAGGAGAAAAGCAGGATTTTTTTATTATTTTTTTCTTTTTTTTTTCTTTTCTTTTTTTTTTTTTTTTGAGCCCTTTTGGCTCTGATTTGGAAATTAAGGAGCAGAATTCAAGTGCATTCAGTTTGTTCTCACATGGGTCATCCCTCCTTCCTTTCCTGCCTAGCATGTTCCTTTGCACTGTTGCTATATTACATGAAGTGTTTCATCTGTATATAAAAATTAAAAATTCAAACAAAAATCTGGCCCACTTGAAGAACAGGCCCTTTGGGCATATGGTTCATTATGCATATTCGTTTAATTACTAAAACACTTGGGATGTCTCTACTGCCCTTGCTTTCAACTTGTAAAGTTGGATCTGTTCTGCAGCACAGAATATGTTGAACAGGCATGTGTCATAAAGAGCTTCAGTTTTCTCCTATTTAAAACTCTGTATGATGTTCTTGGCTCTGGATTGTTAGGATTTAGTGAATATTACTTCAATGCACTGCATCAAAACAGTAATTCAGAGTCTCTTTTGCCCTTAACACCTTCTGTAACCCCAAAAAGGCAAGTTTTACAGTGATTAGTTTGTAGTTGTGTTTACTATAGAAGTAATGTGAAACTAAGACTTTAGATTTCAGGCACATTCCCGYGAAGCACCTAAAGTCGCACGTTAAGGCCGTATAACTTTTATTAGCTAAGAAGGGATGGCTGTGATAGTGTGACTTTAATTGATTTTCAGGGCAAACAGGTGGTGATGGTTTAGGCATCCCCTYGTCTCCTGCCATTCCTAATTTGGAGCTGCACATATAATAGCTTTATTAAAATAAACAATCTTCTGGCTTTAGTTTCACCTGAACAGCTGCCTTAAATTGCAGGAGGGTTTTGCATTTTTCCGTTCCCTTCCCCGTTCCTTTCCCTATTCCTTTCCCCTGTTCTACACTTTGGGAAGCAAGATGCTATATGTCTCTTACCAAAAATAAAATAACATTACATAGTCATGCATAGTTAGGATTTGTGCGTGTGTTTTGCTGCTGTTGTTGCTAGCTTACATTAGCAACGTATTTAGGGTATAATTACAACGAGTGTCCCAGTCATCTTTGTGTGTTTGTTCTGTAATGCAGCAATTTTGTCACAATGCAGATTATGAACCTGCTAAAATTGCTTGAGTGCCGTAATCGCTCTCTTTTATGAGTCTGCAACGTGCGTGCTCAAAGTGGGGAGGGATGGGGGGCTCGACTGCTGTTCTGGCTGTGCTCTTCCTGTGGAAGCTCAGGCTCTGTGAGAGACCCTTGCGAGTCCCTCGTGTCCCCCAGACAAGGAAAGAGAAAAATCGGAAAGTCTTTGCCTGAGAGGATGTTACAGTGATATTTTATGGTAGGTTTTAGATTGATATTTTTGAGCTCTGAATTTACTGGGATTTTTTTTTCTTTTTCTTTCTTTTTTTTTTTTTTCTCTCTGTGATTTTTATTATTACTTAAAAAAACAAACAAACAAAAAACCTTGTTCTCTCTGCTCTGCTTCGGTCCCAAAATATGTCCTTGGGGCCAGAGATTTTGGAAAGAAGGGTACTAGTGAATTCTAAACCATTACTATATACAAGTGCAGTGTTATTCAGTTATGCACAGCTATTGCAGCTTGAATTTTTTCATGCCACAAATGAAGTCTGCTGGTGAAGTAACCTTATGTGTGATCCTCCTGCTAGCATACACTGAATTAAGTTTAATTAAATATACTTGCTTTCTTAGAGAGACCTTTCTCCTTTGCTCATTCGGCTCTAATACACACAATGAACATAAGGAAGTCATTAAATTAGTTTCAACATATAGTTTAAGCTTTTCATTTGCTACCAGTGTTAACCCAGTGTTGACAGGCCAAAGTTAAATTTCCATTGAATACTCCTTTCACTTACTGTACAGTTACGTCACCACTTGACCCTCGCTGCTAATGTTCTCACTRTGTTAACAAATACGTCTCCAAAGTGGACATTTATCAGCCCAGCTAATGATAATTTTTTCATGTCCCTTTTAAGGTGTTCACCTCACTCAGAATAAATAAAATTASCCTATGTTTTTGCATCTTTTTACACAGCACAAATGTATTGTTTCTGATGCTTTTTGAAAGAATTATTTTCTGTAAGATCAGGCTTTTAACTTGCGCAGTGCCTCTCTGTGCTGAAAATAGATCATAACTTTCTGTATGAGAGTAATCCAGAAACTGTGACCCTGCTGATAAACAAATGCAAATGCTAGAGTTCAAAATGACAATTTAACCACAGTATGAAGCAATGGATATTTTTTTGGTTTGTTCCCCCTTCCCCTTTGTTTTAGGATATTCTCCCATTGCTTTATCTGTGATAGTTATTCTTTTAGGAAGAACATGCAGATTTATTCTCCTGCTCACTCCCACCCCACCCCAGCAAATTACCCCAAATGGTATAAAACTGTTGTAATATTTTTCACTGTTTCTTTTTTCTTTRGGATTTATTGCTTGAAGGTGTTAACTGTATTTTACTTGGCTGAGGAAATGTAAAATGTGTTAGATAAAAACACGAGTGAAAACGTAGAACAGGCAGCATGCGAACAAATGGGTGTTTTTTCAGGGACTGCAGTCTAAAAAGATGTGAGGTCTAAAATTGCCTTACACACATGAATATAAGATCCCAAACTTTTGTTATTTCCTTTTACTTTGCCCCTCTGTGGTTTAGAGATAGAAAGTAGCAGCCTCTATGTAAAGGCATCATATTGGCAGTGTGGTGGGATATCACACTKTGGGGTTTGTATATATCTTAAAGGAAGGGATATGTATCTTAAAGGAGAAAGAAGACACCCCTGCCATCACTTTTATTGAAAGTGGTCATCGATATTGTCACTTGACAGTATAAGCTTCAAATATCTCTATTGCAATATATGGTATAGATAAAMTTAACAAGTGATAAGTTTAGTGAAAGAAAGTTGAACTTGGTGGCTCTTCCCTGACCTCCTGTCAAACGAAGATCTCTGAGAACCTTCTTTTTAATTTYCTGGTCTGACTAATTTCATGAACATAACCAGAATAATCAAAACAAAGGAAAGCCTAATAACACAGTTATTAGTTGGTTTGATTTGTTTGTTTTGTTTAATTCTCTTTCTGATTACGGGCATTGTTATGGATTGAGAATAGATCTSTTGAACCTTTTTGTACTTTAAAAATAATTCGGGATCTGCATGTGGGTGTTTTGTACGTGTTTGCAATCAGGAGGTCTTAAGTTCAGCATTTCACCTTTTTCTGGTTAAGTTACTGGCAACAGTGTCCTGATAGGGCAGTGGAGAACCATTATAATATTGTCAATTCTTCTGATTTTGCTGGGAGTTTGCAGAGTAACCTGCTTTCCTTAACGTGTCCTGGGTTTGCACATGAATCAGTTTTCATCTCGGACACAAATGGCTTTCTGCTTCCCAGCAGCAAAGCAAATGAGATCCCCCTGAAGAGTCTAAAGCAGATAGTAATTACAAAAGGGACTAACACCTATTGACTTAAATGCTATGATATTTTTTGTGGGTCGGGAAGTAGAGTATAGGAAAGAATGATATTGGGACGCATCTTTGCAAGAAATTCTGCTTTATACATACATACAGAAATATTTACACACACACATATGTGCACATACACGTTTCCTGCTCTGTGTGTGTGCACTCCTCTATTCTCCCTTCTACTCTCCCTTTCCAAGTGCAGGAATAAGTATCTGTCAGAAACAATTTGCTGTCGACAGGCTTATTGCCTCTAAGGGGTTCAAATGCCCTTTTGGGGAGCCAGTATCTCATGCTATTGGCTAATATCCTGGATTTTGTTTGGGGCAGAGGGAGACAAGCTTAAAAGCAATGTGAGATTGCCCCTGAATATCCAGCTGCAGAAATTTCTCCTCTTTCATAGATTGCTTTTGCAATTTGAGTCGACTACACAGTTAAGGGAGAGATTAGAAGAACGTCATCTCTTTCCTCTGTGAAGGGAGAGGAGCATGTCATCGTGTCTCAAATTAAAACCAGGGTTTTGGTTTAGTCCCAAACAGATAAGTTGGGTGTTCACAGTTGTATCAACTCAAGCYTTTCCTCTCGACTTCGTGTATTGCGTCCACCGTGTTTATAAATGGCAAGGAAATTTCTGACAAAAGTGTTTGGCCTTCAGTCATATTGTGTGTGGTTTTGAAACTTTGAGTTTCAAATACTTTTTTTCACTACTGCACTGATCAGTCCTTTCATTATCATTGGAGCCTGCATGGACCTTGCATTTTAACATAGGTTCCTTGCATACATTTCATCTTCTTTCACTTATTTTTTCCATCTGATATTGATATATATATGTATATATATGTATGTATGTATGCATGCCTCTCTCTCTCTATTCCATCACTATTGTTTCACAAGAATTATTTTGTCACACAACACACAGCATTTTTATTTCATATTCTTAACTTTACTACACAGCACTTTTATGCATTTTTTGAATTACRGTTAAAAATTCATAATCATTTCCTAGAAAAAAAAAAATGCACAGAAACCCCTATCTAATGCTAAGCTTCTAAACCTCTTAAAAACTGGTTCCATCTCATGACTGTGGGGTTGYTGGTGACAAATGTTTTATGGGCATACTTGAGTAGACACCCGTCTAAAATCTGTTCTTAATAGTCAGATTCTAAATTGGAACCAGAGGGGCAGAAAAAACAGATTTGAAACGTCTTTCTAAGGGTTTGTTTTTACTTTCGGTTGAGACTGCCTTCTCTCATCTTTTGTACTGCTGTCAAAAGGGCCACTCTCATGGTTGTTGAAACTCCATGCTTCTTGACAGGAACAGTTGGACCCCTCTTCAATGATTTTCAGATGAAACGGCTTCCAAGCCTCCAGAGCTTTAGTCTGTAGTTATTAGACCCTTTGAAATAGCAACACATTAATCAGCTGAAATCAAGTGGTCCTTTCTCCAAGACTGATATTGCTGTTCTCTTCTAGGTAGAGCTCTAGTCTAAATATTAGCTTCAAGAGCTCCTTTTTCTTTCTCTGGACATGTCTATCTGGTTTCTATTTGTATTTTGATCATTGTTTTATAGTGCTGTGAATTAAATTTCTCAGTTCTATAATTGGCTTTTGTACTGTCCAAATCGTTAAAAGTAACATAAAAAAAAAAAAAAAAAGACAGACTTCTGCTTGTTTAACTTTTATTTTAGAAATTATCTACTGTTTATTAAAAGTTTCTCATGCCCAGTACGAAGTCCAGCAGAAAAGGTGTCAATGATGTAATGGATTATATCTAATGGAACGGTCTAATGATGATGAGAAACATTGTCGGGGGGGAGTGAAGTATTGTTAAAACGTGATCGTTTGAGGTAAAGACTTTTGGTTACTGTCCCTCGTCTCTGCCTTCTTGAGCAAGTGGTAGGAAGCTGTTAATGACTTCCCATTTTAGATGATGTATTTGGCAAACACAGGCTACAGAGACTTAATAAAATAGAATGTGGGCTTATATGGAAACTGCTTTGATGGCTGATGCTGCAGAACCACTCAAAATGCTGTTAGAATGCAAAAATATTCCTATTTGTTCTATCAACACGCTCTGAACTTAGCAATACACAAAATGTACTGTTGGATCTAAAAATCACCAGCGTCATGGTTTTATATCTTTCCTAAATGACCTGTGATGGCAAGGTTGTATTAGACTTGCCAACTGAGCAGCGTGATGTTCGTAAAGGATGGTGACAAATGCACTAAAATTGCTTCTAGTTCTGAAGCTGAATGAATTGAGAGAGGTTCTGCTAGAGCTTCATTGACTTCTGTAGGACTTATGAGCTCATTCTGTGTGTGTGTGTGTGTGTGTGTTGTGAGAAGACTGGATTCAGTAATATCCCAGGGAGATGATACAAACTAAACCTACTCCAACAGAATGAAACACATATGTTGAATTAACACCTACTAACGCAAATTCCCATTAAGGACTTTGTATAATGATCAGATAGAAATTTATACATACGTGGTTGRGGAGACAGTGAGGGGTGTCTATTTTGGTCTATCTCTCTATATATGACATAGATATCTATATAGCTCTTTGCAATCACCTTGTTATTTAGAACGACATTTGAGTTAGGATTGAAGGTGATATCCCTTTATCTTATCAAGCAAGTAGAGATTCAGTCAATGTAGCTGAAAAAGCTTCAGTTGAAATTCCCTCTGAGGAATTTCACTTGTAGGATTAAAAAAACCCAAAAGCCTAATTGTAGGTTTCTACACTGAAAATGATGTTGTCTGCTCATTTTATAAATTAATAGATCTTGAAGGTTGTTCTCCTGTCCCAAATATGCCAGGAACAGGATGACGGTCTAATTCCTTTCATAGCAATACCTAACTTAAAATCAGGATCACTCTCCAAAATGCAACATGACTGGCTGTTTGTCCCGTGTGAAGCAAGTCATTTCTGGTTGCTCATGGTTTGCCCTTCCTCACAGTTGGAAATGCATTAGTTGAATGATYTGACTCATTTTCACCTACCTGTATTATTCTGAAAATAGCATTTTTGTTGCTGGTCATTCCAGAGATTGAGGCAGGGGGAAGAAAAAGCCAGTAAATGTGTTGTGCCTCATCCTTCAAGCCTTAGGGGGTTCTGGAAACACTATGTATGAGTAGAAAAGGAAATGGGATCACAACATGCATTTTATGGCAGTTCTGGATTTAGTTTATTAACTTTGCATGTCCAACTGCTCCAAGTTTGGAGACTGTTCAAATACAGTCAATACTCGTAGGAGAGGATTGCAGCTTGGCTTGGTATCATTTTTTGAAAAGCTATTGAAAAGAAAGAAAAAAAAAACACAAAACCACAACATTTACGATCTCTGTCATGTGTGTTACCTGYCTTGCTGACTCAGTTTGCAGAGTGGCTTGTTTTGAAATTTGTGTTGTGCTTTGATAACAGTGGGTTTGGTKTGAGATACCACTCCCGAGGCTGCAGATTACAGCCTTTATGGGCAAAGTGAGCCTTAGCCACCCGTGAAATCAGAGTGTGTTGTGCTGTAAAAACAGCAAGGGATGGGAATGTAGAGCGGGGTTCCTGGATCCCCTTCCCAAGACGAAGCACAGCTTGAGCTTTCCCTTCTGTGCATGGTCCCTCTTGTACTACCAAGCAGAMCATGAGTGGATAAATAGTCAATACGGGCTTGCAGGTAGTCCCGTGTGTGGTGAAGGGGGCACCTGAACAGCTCCTGGTGGAAGACAGGTTGAATTTCTCCTCAAACCTGTGAAAACTTCCTTAGCAATTAGTGGATAAAGTGGAGCAGGTTTACCTCTTTAAGTGGGCCCATTGTGCGCTAGCACTAAGACTCAATACCAAGCCTGGATATTGAGTCTTGAGGGTCTAGGAAGGAGTGAATAATGCCTTTGGACTAACCCTATGTTCATGGCCTTGTACTTCACAGGAACAGAGGAAGGGGAACTAATAAATAGGAGCCTAATGCATTCAAGCAAAAGAGAGAACATGCTTCCCAAGCAGATTTGCTTTGTCAAAGTACTAATATGAATGAGGTTAACAGAGATTCAAGGATGAATGTTCGGTGGGATAATGACTAAAAGGCCTCCTTGTATGTGTCTTTAAACACTCATATGTATGCCCTTCTGTTGCTGTATTTCTCCAGGTATTTGTAGTCACCGTATGGAGCGTGGAACTTTACATGGTGCCCCTGGCTTTACTGGTGCTCTTTGCTTACAACTTCTCTCTCATCAAGACTGGGAAGGTCAGCAGCACCCAAGAYGCCCAGGCAAGTGAAGTAGCAGTAACATTGATGGCAGAATCAACTTGAACTTGCCCTTGAGGAAAATATCATKAATTTTAATGGCATTAAGCTAGTTGTGTAGCTAAACAGCACTTTTTTTATTTCTGAGTTACTGTCAAGAAACCTCCACCCTCTCAATTTTTTTGATTCAATTCATGCAATAGACTGTTCAGAGCAGTAGGGGTGGAAGGAGACGAATGTGTGGGAGGGAGATTTGACTTATTTAATAAGTGCAAATGTTTGAAATGGATTTAAATTAAGACAGACTTCCAAAGAGACAAGACCCAACACCCAGTGCCCTGCCACTCTTGGCCTTTGCATCACACTGATGATTCATGATTCACAGAAGTGGAAAGTCAATGGAAGCTGAAAAGAGAAGTTAGTGGTTTTTTAAACCTTGTCCTGTGATCAGAGACTTTAGGCAGAAACCTTTTCACCCGTCGTGCCTCCACCATATCAATGAGAAACACTTTTATTTTTAATTTAGCCTTCAGTATCTTTACTTGATTTAGCAGAGGGAAAAGACTTGTATACAAAATTACTAAAACATGTGGCAAAGTGCTGTTGGTGGGATATATGAAATGCTGTTTGAACTTAATCCTGACTTTGACCCTTGTCTTTACTTGCATAAAACTGTTAATGTAAGTTAAAATGAAGCAAGTAAATTCATGGATAACTGTAATAATCTGTTTTTAAACACGTAGCAAGTGTGGGAATAAAATACAGGGAAACTTAACTCCTTTTTGGCTATTGAAAGAAAAAAAGAATTTGTACCCATGAAGAATACATTTCCCCAAGCTGATYGCATGAATTTTGTATGAAAAAATAATATCCTAATATTTAAAAAGTCAATAGCTGTTATATTTGCTTTAGCAGTGGAAGTTCTCATAGTTCAGCTTTCAGTTGTTCAGTTGTAGGTAAAAGAATTACTTAAAAAGGAGGGAAGATCATGTTACTCAGGCCAAGACATGGATTAGATGTGAAGATAAATGCAAGAAAAATGCTTATTTCCAATAAGCAATTTCTCCCCCATGTGGGAGAATCCCAGCTAAATTTTTTCTTTTTCTTTTTTTTTTTTTTTTTTTAAATCCATGTAAAATAACGGTGAGTCTGTCTTACTAGATAAAAGGTAGTGTGAATACCTCCTAACGCCTGTCAGTCTTCCTGTGGTGAACTCGCTGCTCATTCCATTACCTGGTGTCCCACATGGACACAAATCAGCAAGACTGACGAGTACATTATATTGGTGGGGACTGCAGAGAACCTGTATCAGAATATACAGACTGATGGTAGCTGTATGCAAGAAAAGTTCATGTGAAAGTTGGAACTTTTGCTGTTACAGCTCATGAGCAATGCTATGCCATGGAAATCAGTGGTGCATTTTACACAAGCAAATGTTACACATGTGTCTAAGTGCTTTTCAGGATTGGGATCATATGGAACAAGTAGTCAGTCAAAGTGCCTTTAATATTACCTGATGATGATGATGACCATCTGTAGGTCAAAAACAGACAATCAGGTGCTACTTTTAGTTGCATCTGTCCTGCAGATGAGAAAAGGTTTTCGTCAAAATACTAGTGCTTTTGGCACAGTCTTTTGCCTTTGTTTTCTGAGGGCCAGCATGTATATTTTGTGCATATAGAAGAATGAAAGCAACARCACTCGGAAATGTGGAATTCAAATTCTTTCTCAGATTTCTGTGCCATAAAATAGGAATAACAGTATTAACCTTGTATGCATGATTCAATTTTGGGAGGYTAAATTCGTGAGTATAGGTAAAATGTTTTGTTTTACAGAGGGGAGCTTCTACAGAAATGTGTAAACCACAGTCGCTCTTAATTCAGCTGCTCAAGGTATTATTGAGAGCCAGAGAGTAAATCCAGGTATCTGAGCTCRCAATGCCTTCTGCGTACTTGATGCAACTGCTTTTCTTAAAAAACAAAACAAAACAAAAAACTCTGTGATTCTTCCCATTCTTTGTGTGTTAGCTTTATTTAAACTTGTAATACAGTGATTCAAATATTCCTAGTAAATAACCAAGAAAAACTTGGAGGACCATGTTAAAGGCTCAGCTTATAAAACACTTGAACTGAAAGCCAAGGGATCCTAATTTCAAACCTTAGCCAATTCTTTTGTTTTCCCCCCTACCTGTCAGTGCAGAAGTTAGGAGGAGGAAATAATGCCGTGTAGAAATCTGTATGTGATTCGTGAGATTGATTATGTTCGTGCTAATGTATTTTCTACCGTCTAATGTTTCAGTAAGGGCCGTAAAGGGAGAGAGCAGTCATTGTAGCTGTGAGGATTGAACAAGTTCAGTACAGAACCCTCAGCCTTGACATACCCGCTGGTTCATTTGTCAGACGAAGAACAAAGCTGTTTACAGACAGTAAAAGTTGGCAATGAATTTGAAAGCCTGTTGCCTTCAAACTACCGGACACAGACATTAATGGTTTTATTTAGACTTAAAATTTGTATAGGGTCTTGCAAGCTTTGTTCGGGATATCACAAAAAAATAAAAAAAGTCCTTGAACATAGAACGTTATTTCTGAAAGGTGAAAGTGGTGGTTTTTTAATGACTTGAAATAGTAGTGGGAGAAAACTGTGCAATCAAATGTGCTGGGAGTTTCAGAAGCTTTCTGAACACTGCCAGCCACTGAGAATTTGTGTAATGTTTTCTTATATTAACATCTGCTTTTGCAGGAGCTCATGGGCTTGGATGAAGATGATGATGAAGATGACAAGGTAAGCACATCTTGTGTAGTGTGCTAGAGTGAGAAGGAACATGGGAGAGCACAAACTTRCATCCTAATTCTGTGAGAACTACAGTTGTTCTATGTATTAACTTGGAAAAYAGTTGTTACCAATTGACCGATTGGTGACATTGAATATATGAGAAGATTAGTTTGCGTAACATCCAGCACTGGAGTTACCTGGGTGGAATAGGTGAACTTGATTTGAATCTGAAGAGTTCACAGTTTATTCTTGAAATCGTAGCAGAAACATGCACATGTATGTGCACATGCACATATATGCATGGGCACAGGTGGGTGAGATGCACGGACTTGCATAAGGATACAAAATTTCTCATCACTTTAATTTCCAGTTTTTGATACTGTACCAGTGGACTTCTCCAAATTATTTGGTGTTTCTTCTTACTGAGGCCAGGACTGCTGTGATTTGTGAAAGACTAGTTAGAGTTTTCTCAACTTTCCTTTTAGAGCTCAGAGAATAACTGGTTTTAGTTCGTCTGCAGAAATGTAGAAAGATTTGGAATTGGCAAATTTCTGGTTTTATTGGAGCACATTAACTCATTCTTCTCACGATGAAAAAAATGCTTTGTTGGGTTTTTTTTTTTCAAGTTTATCAAGCTACAGTGACAAATGATAAAAGGATTAGAGGGCATGACATACAAAGAAAGATTAAGAGAACTTAATGTATACAGCTTGAAAAAACATAAGTAAGTGAAGGAGGATCTGATAATCTATAAATACTTTAGAACTGAAAGGAGAGGAATTATTTAAGGAGCAACAGCATGCAAAGGAACATTAGCTGTTAGGGAGAAAACATTCACAAGGCTATATGAAACTTTAAGATTGCATACTAAGTTCATAAGCATCTTGAATATTCTCTCTTCTGAGAGAATGTTACAGTGAAATTCTTCATCATTGAGAAGTCAATCAATACTATAGTTAGCAAGTCTGTCTTAGTGCTTAGTAGTAGACATTAGAATTGAAGCTTAACAGACTAATTGATGGGAATAGTTGCTTTAAATTTAATCTAGTCTTCTGTGGTTGTTATATTTTAATAAGCAACCAGAAATCCATCAAAACTATAAAATGAATTGCAGACAACCTAGTTGAATTACAGGTTTCTGGAAAGCACAACAATGATTTGAGTGTTGTTATTCACTGTTTGCATTGTAATATTGACCTACTAAGCGGAAATAAAAAAAAAAAAAAATCAATATCTGGAAGTAAGCAAGAATCCTTAAATGACAGTTTCATTATTTTCAAAGAAATAGTGCCTATCTCTAAAATCTGGTAATTTCTAATTTGTGAGTGCCCAGAGTTAGAGACCAGTAAATGTTGACCTTGCATCTTATTTGTGTGATGCTTAAATGTGCAATTTATTCTCTAAAACCAATTTTGTTCACTTTCTTCTCTTTTAATATTCCTCTCTTTCATTTTCAAGTGCTGAGGTGGAAAAAAATATAAAAATGTATTAAATAGACATTTAATCCTCTGCCACTTGTGCCCTGTGACAGATTTGATGCTGCAAAGCCCAAGTATTCTCATCAAGTCTACTACAGACACAACTGACTTCAGTTCTCTGTATGTGCAACTAGGTCACTGAAATATGGATGTAGTCACTGTCACTATGGATCTGGACGGAAATATGTCTAGTCATGGCCTTGCGTGTTTTGACCTCCACCAAGCAACTTTGCTGTCATTTTCTTTATCGGTGTAACTGAATGTGCTGGTTTGGGAAGACTCCTGCAAGTCCCTGTTCTACCATTGATTTGGCTCTGCAATTGTTGCCGTAATCAGCACTGCCTCTGTCTAACTTCGTGGATTAAACACTCAGAAATGTGGAACTTGTAGAGTTGGCTGAAGAAACTCACTGTAGACAGCTACAGCAGACTTSTGGGATGGTTTTCTGTCTTAGCATTACAGCAGTCATAATTCATAACTTCTAGTAATTTGGATCTTAGAGTTAATGATGTGTGAGATTCTGACACAGAGCTGCCAGGAGAGACAATTGCCAATTACTGCCCTGTGTCCCATGCCCTGTGCACTATTACCTTAATATCTGCATGGTGTCCTGGGTCCATCCCTCTTAACATCCTTTTATGATGGATGATGTATGCACACTGAAGAAAGATCTTTAAGCGTATTAGGTTATGCAGGGTGACTTTTCCAAGTCTGAGGGTGGTCAAAGTGCTCTAGGGAGAATAAGAAAAATGTAATTTTATGACATTATCTCATTGTAATGTCAACATTTAAACAGACATCCATACTTTAAACAGAAGTCTGTGTATTTTTTTTTCCTCCCTAATACAAGAACTCCTAAAGTTGGAATCTGCTAGTTGGGCTGTGGTATACGAGGTCACTGTTTCTGTTTCCTATCATCGTGTTGTATCAAAATACTCACACACATAGCTTCTCTGGATTCTGCTGCACATTAGACATAACAGATCATGCTTCTGGGAATTGTTACACACCCTCCAAGAGATGAACTGTTTACAAATTGCGAATACACGGACGCTTAGTTCAAAAGCCCAAGAGCAGATTAACTCCCTTCCACCTAAATGATCCATCTTAAATGACAGGGCTTAATTGCCAACTCCCCCTTTTTCTCCCTTTCTTTACCCCTCTATCTTCCCCAAAGAAGAGTGTAGAGRATTGCAGAAGATAAGGGTGCCGGGTCCCTTTGGTGCAAGCCGTGCAGGGAGGGAGGAGCACTGTGTTGGACTCTTGCCATCTTGGATGTAGAGCACAGGCTGCGCTCTGTCAGCTCTGGGCTCTGTCAGGCTGTCTGAACAAGGATTGTTTTAAAATTACTTCAATGAAACATCTTTTGCCTGCCAGCAGAAAGGTATAGACAAGTTACATGCAAGTCAAAATGTATGTTCTTTGTCTGATTGTTGACTATTTCTATTTAATTAACTTTTTTTTTTAATTCAAAGACTGTAGAGCTTCAAGCAGACAGATACCTCCTGAATTAGTGTATCATAGCAGTCCACCAGAAAGTCTTGTAGTCTTCTCATGATCTTAAACTGTCTACATTAGAGTTAGTGTTTCCTCCAAAGCAGACAGAACTAAGTTACTGCTGTTAGCAGGTCCGGAAATTGACTCAGAGGAAAATTAGAGACAAAACTAAAGCAACACAATTCCTATTTTCTTGGACATCTTCCACCAAGTAGTAAGCCAAAGTCGCACTGCTTGCCTAGTGGGTTATAACAAAGTAAGATCAAGTGACACTGTGACTGAAAGCCAAGTTAGTAGGCAGCTTCCAAGAAACCAAGTATCTCATGCTTAGGGAAGAAACTTTGGGCTGAAGCAGGGAAAAGGAAATCCACAAAGAAGAAATATGCAACGTTTCTCATATAAGAAATTCTCTGTCAAAAGTAGGTATCAAAAATATCCCAACCTTACGAGTACAATTCAAAAAGACTCCAGCTGAACAAATCAAAGTTAAATTCATCCTGTAGCAAACAGTTGACATTCTCCGTTTGTGTTAGATTCAGCATGTGGAAATCTTCCGTATGGATCTTATTTGTACGGGTGGATTCTGATGAAAACTGCATTAATTTTCTCCTCTGTAAAGGTCAGTAATTGAAACATGAACCAAGAGTCTATTGTGTAAGATGCTCTATCCCCCCATACTTAGGAAAGGTCATTCAAGACAATATCATCTCATTGTTTTCTTCCTTGAAAATATAAATAGTTTTTTCTTCTTTTCTCTTCAACAATTGCAACAGAATATTTCAGCGTCTCCTGTGAAGATTGTTGAACAGAAATAATGGCAAAGGCTTGGAAAATATATGTAGGGTATGTTCAAATTAGCAATGAGCACCCATCTTCTCTACATCTGAGAAACAAAATTGCAGGCAGCATCATGCCATTAAAAAAAAAAAAAAAAGACATTTTGTTGATGTAGACCTCTTAAAATGCTACTTTGCTTTGACTGACTTGCCTTGTGGCTCCTCTCTTCTTGCTTCCTAGTGAGTTCATGTGTTGACTGTAAGTATGTTGGAACAAATAACTTTGTTGTACTTAACAGAGATGGTTAAGGGGCAAATTCTGCTGCTGGCCTATGCGTAGTGCAGAGCTGGAAAGTGGTAGCACATCTAGCCGGTGTAATTCATCTRGTCTTGCAACCATTTGGACTAAAGGAATGCCAGTTTCCAGATATTACTTAGGACAGGATTATGGCTCTGCACGTTATTCCCAAGCTTGTTTTTAACTTAATCAGCTTCTAGTTAAGAAAGGTCGTGGTTGTTCTTTCTTTGTGAGTCTCCTGTGTAATAGAAGCCGGAAAAGATGGGATCTGTTGTTTGTTATTTGCAGTGCTGCAATGTGTAGAAATGCCATTATCGTAAGTATCTTTAACTTGGCACAAAATTTGTCCTAGAAGGAGTCCCAACAGCCCACGTGCCCATTCAGGAGGCCCACCTGGATGTTTTGGAATGATGGGAGATGAGTTACATGGAGGGACTTCCATGAGGGCTTTTTAAGTATCCTTGAGGATCATTGTCTGGCTCTTCTGTAAGGACCTCTGCTCTTAGCTCTGTGCCAGCCTAAAGTTGTTTCTCTTGCCTTGGAGCAAGTCACCACAGCAATAACAACCAGCTAAGCAGGCCACAGGACTGAGCACTTGGAGCTCAGGAGTTCTTGTCCCTTCACATTTCAGATGATTTAAAATGTTAAAAATTCTATTGAATTGGACAGAGACCTGAATAGGCCTGGCTTTACCCTATGTCCAGAACTGCTGAAGATCATTACCTAGATTATAGATGATGATCCAGTAGTTTAAGTCTAATCGGCAGGTGCTTGTTCTTAGGTCTGATGTATATTTCCAGGAGAGAGTGCTCATTTTCTCCAAGTTGTTTTTCTTTTTTTGCCTTCCACTTTTAAATAAAAGGTGACTGATGACTTTTTTATCTCCATTCAGACTTTCTTCTTGGTACTTATGTACATACTCTTCACCTGAATAGTGTTTCATTCTGTTGCAGACACCATTATTACTTTAAAAAATCATAGCAATATCACAAGATGTCTACCTGTGCAAATGTGAACAAGTACAGAAGAAAAAACCCTGCATTTCACCCTTTTTCAGAAGGAAAGCAATGGGGTTATGAGGTAAACCTCTCTATTTAATCTGCAGTTCAGATGGGATTTGAGCGTAGGACTTGAGCGTAAGCTGCTGGTCCTCTGCACCCAGATGAAATTTGTCCAATGTAAGCAAAATTGTGGTGCTGTTTTTCCCATAATTATGCTATAGCAAAATCAGATGTAACAGGGTATGGACTAGTCATCTGCCTTTCTGAGAGGAGTCCCCCAACCTTAGCTGGGGCGTTATATGCCCTGCTTTTCAAACTTGGTCCTTTTAAGGCCAATGGTGCTCTCCTTCCTATCAGTCTGAGGTAGTTCTATTGGCTGTGGTGGAATTATTCCAGATTTCACACCTTTTTAACTGAGAGCATAAATTGACCTGTATGTGTTGCATTTCCTCTGGTAATTATTTCAAGTGCATTCAGATTTGCTGAATTTCCACAGCTGAGCAGGCACATTTGCAGCATGGTGTTAATAAACAAAACGGGCCCGCGACGCACAGTTTCTGGACAGCGCGAGGCGCCTGYGTGGGCTTTGGCAGCCGTCCTGCACGTGCCCTTCCTCTCTTCCCGGGCGCACAGCGAGATGTCGGATCCACAGCACGGACTGCCGGGATCGTTGCAGCCGGCTTCTCTCAACAGACATCAAGTCCGGTCCAAGTTTGCTGTGGGGAGTTTTTTCCAAAGCTCTGCAAGGATTTCTTTTAGCCTCCCAAGGACTGTCGCTTAGTGGTTGCCACCTCTTGCAAGGGCTTTGCTCTGCTGCGAGATAGAGCTGCTAGTGAGCAATTCCCTGCAAAATGTGGAGGACACTGCATGGCTTGCTCATGCACACTCATGTTGTTTGGGTTTCGGAAGTGCTTCATCTCTAAGTGTTTTAGCTTTTGGAAGAATTTCATTTGGTAAAAGAAGGGCCGGATAGTGTTAAGTTTGGAGTTCTTTGTTCTAGGACAAAGCACGCTGGTTGCAGGTGAATCCAAACTTGGTGAAATCGGCTTTTCTTTAAGTAACCACAGCATGCTTTTTTAAAGAAACCCAAAGAATAATGAGCAAAAAAGACATGTGATGCCTGAGCTTTTTCCTCTTTTGCTCCTTTCTACCAGTCTGGTTTGATGCCACTGCACAGGGAAATTCATATCCTTCATATCTGGTGTGTGGGATAAATCATGATAAAACATTAAAACATTGCTTTCATGAGGCAGTGGTGCCATAATGGGCTAGCTACTTCAAAAAATATATATATATGTATATAATAATCCTGACAGTTAGACATGCCCAGAGCAAGGCAGAATAACTCAGAATAACTTTTTTCTTCCTGAAATTACTCAAAATTTTATCTCTGAATTACTTGTCTGTTTTCTTCCTCCTGTTGCATTAATCCCTGTTTATTTTTTTTCTCCCACATTTTTCCTCAGTCCTTGCCCCCAAGTGTTCCTCAGCTCTACATATTGAGTTTCCCTTGGCATGCCAGAAATCTGCTGATGAATACCACTTGTATRAAAGTTGCATGCAAGATTTCTTTTTGTGAGAAGGGTTTACATGAGATCCAAGTGGTATGCAGCATTTAGAACTTGTTAGGGACTTAAGCTTAAGTGTTCAGTTGTGTGCATACAATAGCTGCAGTTTCCACTAGAAGCACACTTTGAGAACGGCAGCATGTGGTTTTCGATGTGTCCAGAGCTGTAGCTCACCTTGTCATGGGTTCCTGTGCTGATGCTGGAGATGTCACCTCCAGGCCTGTCCCTTATTTCATACAATTTCAATGTCGTTGCCATTGGAAGTGTGTCAATTTTGTGGTTTTGCGAGAGTTTCTTTTGCAACTGACCCTGACTGTCTGGGCCCAGTGTGGCTCTGTAGGGAAGGGAAGCTCACAGAAATATAGTAACTCTTCAACAGCCTTTGCTGGTCCCATTTATTAATCRCTACAGATGTCATGGAAAGAAAAATMTAGATGTAGCTTTTACTTCAGGAGYTCGGAGTTGTGGTTCCTTCATTTACAAGCTCAGTTTGGGGTGCATTAGCTGGCCTCACAAGGATTWATTTCTTAATTTGATGGGTTTTGTTGTTGTTTTTTCCCAGTCTCCCCAACATGGTTAATCTTTTGTAAGACTCCTTTTGTGTTTTTATTCAGACAATTAATGTAAAAATGAATGTTTCTTAAACCAGGCTATGCAGGGAAGACTTAAAGTAACATATAATTAATTCTCAGTTGTAAATTGGTTTTGATGGAGTTAATTSTTTCCCAGAGGCTGAGGACTAGTTTTGGTCCACCCACAGTGCTGTAATCAGCCAAGAAATGAAGAAGAAAGACGCCTTGAAGGAAGGACAGTTTCACGACTGGCTTTGGAAAGCTGTGCCAGGAACAGGCAGGATATTTTATTTTTAATTCACACAAAAACCTCTCAGCTGTGCTTTTGAACCATGGCTATCCACATTTTGTCTTAAGGCAGGCATTGCATAATATGTGGAGACAGACAGTTTTGTTTCTGACTCAAAAAGGAGTCAGAAACAAATGACACCCGAGGCGGTTGGTGCATGTAATCCAGGTTGTGGGACCTTGCACAAATGGACAAGTGTGTAGAGTGGAAGACATTTTCGGGATTATTTTTGCGTCTTCCACAGACGTGGCACTGCTCAAATATAGCTTTCTGTGTGACAGTTGCCCATTTGTTGATCAATATGGAGCAGGGACTGTCTCRCTGATGGGCGCATGAACTCTCGTGCTGCTCCCGACAGCATTTTGTGAGCGGCTGGCTTCAGAAGGCATCTACGGCGCTCCAAAATCTTCAGTAGTTTAGCAAATCGCACGTTTGTCATACTTCATTTGTCTGCTGCTGTCTCGCTTAAGCGGTGACCTAATCATGCTGTATGTGTGTTTAGACTGTAGGTTTCTAGAATAAAAAAAAATAGCAAAGAAAAAAGCTTGACAGTTTTCCAGCATTTCCAAATGCTTCTGCACAAATATTGAAATGCACAGTATGAGAGCAGTAGCCAGACCATTTTACTTAGGAATACTTGGTATCTTTAAAAAGGATTGCTCATTGAAGACCATGGCCGTTTTTTGCTTTACAGGGTGTATTTTGAACTATAAATGAAATTTGCTATTGTTTAGGAGTGATTTTTAGTATTCACTGTGTTTTAAAAAGCCAACAACAGTCCTCTGAGGGTAGACATTGGGAGTAGGACCCAGGGTAGACATTGGGAGTAGGACTAAGGGTAAAGATTGGGGTACCATTGAGGGTAAACAGGGGGAGCAGGCAGGGAGTGTAGCCCTGTGGGTGAACAAGGGGTGTAGGACTTAAGGAAAAGGGAGGTTAAAAAGGCAAGTGGGGAGCCATAAATTTATCTGTCTTATATAATATTGAGTGTTTTAGAGATTGTAAAGAAATGTCCWTWTTTTTTTATATATATTCCCTCAAAACTTTTTCAATATTTTTGTGATATATTATTGAAAGGAGGTAGAAATATTTGAAGTTATTGAATTGAATGGAAAATGTGGTCCTTTTTTAGGACCTGGAGTTTTTGAGAGCTGTTGCCGTAGACTTTGTAGAAGGTCTTTGCGGTCATTATCATCCAGATCCCTGTTCTCAAGGTCTCTCTAAGCATGGTTTTACCTGTGAGGAGAGACCCACCCTGGTGCCTTAATCTCACTGTTCATTCCCTTTTGTTCTCGCCCCACTGCTTTTCAGTGTTTTTTCTTTGAAATCCAACTCTTTCCATCAGTTTGTCTCAGAAAGGAAACAAAGCAGGTAGGCCCGMTCCAAAGTGCCGCTGRTTGATTTTTCTTGTTTTAATTATGTTTAAATTGTTTTAGGTAGCCRTAACATTTGTCCTAAGCAGTATTTAGATATGTAGAAGGCACACAAAGTCACACGGTAAGTGATCTTGCCGTGTATTCCCCTGAATATCTCCTGAGTGGGAGGAGGGTGAGGGTATAGAGATTGGAGATCTTCCAAACCAAACTCCTGGATGCCACCCTGTGCCATGTGCTCTAGGTGTCCCTGCTTGAGCAGGGGCATTGGACTGGATGATCTCTAGAGGTCCTTTCTGACCTCAACTATTCTGTGATTTCTTAAACTGCATTATGATMAGGTTTCCAAGCCCAGTCAAAGACCTGCAAATGTAGTCAGCATGATGCACATAGAGTTGCTGGATGATCTTTTTTTCCAGCTCTGGGGAGCAAGAGTAGGCTTGCCCAGGAGCATCACTTTATCTAAAATGCTTTCATTTACCCCTCCCTCTGAATTTGACCAAAGTGAAATTCTCCTTGGCTCCATTTCCATGAACTGTTCCCAAAGTTTGGCTTGCAGATTTGGTGCGTTAAAGCCAGATTATAACTGAGGGAACGCTGTACCATTCGAGTGAGTTAAGAGTTAAAAATAATCCTAATGTGTCATTTACATTTGAGACTAACAGGGTTATAACTGAAGTTGTGTGAAAATGACTTTTTGGTGCTATTTTCACATAAACTGACTATTTATTTATTTATTTATCTTGTTCCAGGGTCGTTTCACACCCCAAGGGTTTCGTTTTTGTTGGTAGTTTTATTAATGTAAAAATACTCCTTTTCACACCCAAATGTGTGATTATTTAAAACTTTGCTTCGACTCATTCTGTGCTCACAACCTAAAGGCAAATCCTGGGACGTCTGGAGCTTGATAACTCCGCAGTGGTTTTGGCTGGCATTTTAAACTCAACAGTTACTGTGGTGAGAAACAGGCAGCACGCTTTGCTTTTGAGGTTACAAGGGCTGTAACGTCGTGTCTGACTTTTAGTATCCTCGGGAGGGTGGGGTGGTATTTGGGCACACCGAGATGCAGAGCGATGCGGGGTTTAGGATGCGCATAGGTGCATCCTTGGGTGCAGTAGTGCCAGAAGTCTGCAGCAAGGAGCCTGCACAGATCCAGTGCAAGCAGCCTCTGCCCCTCTCTTGCACAGTTCTTTGCACAGCAAAAAGTATTTTTTGTATTGCAGAATTGAAGCCAGTGCTGATCTAAACGTTTCTGGCCCTTGATTGCCTTCTTGCCTGCCCTGGCCAGCAAGAGTCAATGGAGAACATGGAAATGCCTTGTGTTGTGCCAGCACAGCACATCCCTGCCCTGGGCGCTGACTAGTTAAAACACAATTTAAAAAAAATTTTTTTTTTTTTTTTTTTTTTTTTTAAAAGAATTGGGCTGGTTTTGGATAGTCTAAATGTGATGTACAATCAGTGTCCTGGGCTCTGCATTTTGCAATAAGTGAATGTTTTGCTGATTTTGTGCTAGAATATCTGCAACCACACCAATTTGCATGCCTGTATGTGTGTTAGATTGCTGGCAAAGAAATGTTGAATGCTGGTAATTGTGTACTGATTTCCGAGGCTGATTTAAGTCATTTTGATTTTTAATTCATTCTGTGCTTCCTTTTTATTTCTGCACATGTGTAGTAATGTCCTGTAATGTTTCTGTCTAAAATAAGCAGTAAGAAATAAAGTTATAAGATGGCTGCTGTAAAAGGAAAATGACATTTTTTCCTTTGATTCTCTTTTTTTTTCTTTTTTTTTTTTCCTTCAGTAAAAGATCAGATCTCTGAATAGGAAATGTACAAAAAAATTAACCCTCTAAAGAGTTCTCAGACTAAGTAGCAAATTCAAATCCAAAGTTCCTAGTTTGACAGAGGCTTGAATTTTTCTAGGCTAGCTATGCTGTTTGTTGGCAAACTGTATTGTTCACTGTTACTCAAGTTACTGACTTTTTTCAGTGATTGATTTTGCATGGAAATATTTGTGAAATAAGTTAGTCATTACAGACCACTCTGTCTGGTACAGACACCTGTAAAACAGCCTGAGAACAGAGGAGGAAGGAGCACTCCTTGCCTGTGTACAGACTTGAAGTGATATATATATATTTGTGTGTGTGTATGTATATATTTATACATATATGTATATATAAAATGGCTGTTTTCCGAGTCGTGGTTTTAGCCTATGACAAAGGTGAGGTAATCTGAATTACTCTGCTTTTGTGTTGTACACAGCAAGGTTGTCATCAGGGTGGAAAGCATTGCTTAGAAGTGTTTGAGTGGATTAACAATGCCATAGTGGGGAGAGAGAAAAAAACAAACAAAAAAAACCTCACACACAAAACCCCAAACCAGGATGTAACAGTCGGTAAAAAGATGAATGTAGTACTTGGAAATTTTAAAGAATTTATTACTTAGAATTTAGCATCTCTAGTACTMTCAGTGGTTTTGTTCGTCTCAATGTCTTGTATGAGAATAGCTTAATGGGTCCTCTGCCGATCCTGAAGGACCCTCTAGATATCCATCAATACTGAAACTAACATTTCTTGAGGGAAACTGGTTAGTCCAGAAGAAAAAGTATTAGTCATCAGGCACTACTTAACGTGGAATCCAATAACCAACTGATTTTAAATATATATATATGTGTGTATATATATATATATATAAATAAAATAGCATAGTTGTTGGGTGCCTATAAGGTTCATAAAAGTGATACTCAAATGTTTTGCCTAAGTTTGTTCTTGTTCTTAGGAAGTACTGGCCACCCCACATTCCCTTGCAGGTCGTCTGCACTGCGGAGTACCCCAGAGCTCTTCTGGTTTGTCACACAAGTCTTCATGTAGCTCTGAAGACATTAGCAAATACTGAATACATAAAATGTTTGCATTTCCATTTTCATTAGGAATCTGAGAAAAAAGGTTTAATTGAACGGATCCACATGGTACAAGAAATCATCATAGCTGTTCAAAGCATCCTTGAAGAAATAGCATCGTTTGGAGAGAGGATTAAAAAGTAAGTGATCAGTTTTCCTTGCTTGGGTATGATACAAGACTCGATCAGTTGTAGTGCTGATTCTTCTTCCTTTGAAAGTGCTTCGAAGGAAGATTCTTCTTCCTTYGAAAACCTTTCCAAAGCAGGGAGAAGGTATTTTGTGGATAGTGGTTCTCATTCAGCCGTTTGTCCCAAACCATAGTTGGGTCTGTGTATTGTGGTAGGGAACAAACAGCATTAATATGAGCAAAGATATTGCTTGGGAGCTGTGGGCACCAAAATATCGGGCTTTTCTTTGTGCTTCTTCTGTAGAAAGTACTGAAGAAATGATGGCTGGTGTTGCCTTTCCCATGCCCTCTTTGCCCTTGCCTGGTTGCAGAGGTTATCAGTCACTTATTTCCCACTCCACTGGGATGTGGGAGATGCACTTCTCATTTTATYGATTTGAGCTATCTGCTTCCTGCCCTTGCCACGAGGAAGCCCAAAGGGGCTTCTCTGGGTCTTGTTATTGCAGGAGTCACATAG
This sequence comes from Nothoprocta perdicaria, assembly GCF_003342845.1. NCBI lineage: Eukaryota > Metazoa > Chordata > Aves > Tinamiformes > Tinamidae > Nothoprocta > Nothoprocta perdicaria. The sequence goes on from NW_020455488.1 coordinate 1,085,459, forward strand.
GGTGTTCCTGGCCCTAGGAGCAAGGGAGGTGAAGAGCCTAATAAAACCCCTGTCTACAGACACGCGCTAACTTTTTAGAATCCAATCTTTATTGGAGCTTAATTCACCCTCATTGTTTTCTATTTTGGACACAAAGTGATGGTTTGTGATTGAGCCACACTTTAATGAGGCGCTGGATTCAAGCTAAAAATACAGCAAGCCCATGTGTTGTGGTTGCACTCCATGCACCCCAGCTGGGGTGGAAGTGGCCAAGGGACGTATTCCTGGTTATGAACAGGGCACTGTTCTGTCCAGCTGCGTGGCAGGAAGGCTCGTCAGGCTTAAGCACTATTAATTCTCGTATTCATTTTGGTAACAATGGTGTTAAAGAAGACATTGGATATTAATGTGGATGTCCGATGTAACTTGAGAAGAATTCCATTGTAACTCAACAGTAATGTACCATTAAAAAAAGCTGCCACCGAAGSTTTTTTGTAAGTGACAGACTGGATTGTGCTACAGTTTCCGTCTGTCACTCTAGTTATGCAGTTGGAGGGAGTTTTAATAGCATAACTGTACTGAGCTGTTGTGCTGGGGTTTTTAACTTTAACTTAAGCTCTGTTGATGGATAATAATGACTCCTCTCCCACCTACCTTTACTTAATATTTAATACCTCTTTTGAAGGCTAGAAGTAATTCTTTCCACCTCCTATTAATTTTATCTGTCAAGGGAAGTTCTGCTTATTTTATAGCCTAACAAGTGGTCCACATTCATCCTCTTTTCTTTCTACTCCCCTTCACGGGGATACGATGAAGTTAGCAGGCAGGCTGAGTGAAGCAGAGATCCCAAACCTGTAAATCCATCTACAAACTCATGGACTTTCATGCAGTTCAAGTATCTCAAGTGCTTTGGAGGATACTGAAGAGAGAGCTTACAAGGCCAGGGCGCAGAGGCACAAAGTAACTTCAATTATGTGTTAGTAAGAGCTGTTCATCTTATGTCCACCATGGGCTTACAGATGGGTAGTGGATGAAAAGAAATCTTGTTTTGTGTTGATTATTGCCCATGCTGGTACAAATGTCTGAAGGACTGCAGTGATTGAGCCTCCTGAGTGTGCTGTCTTTGGGAAAACCGGTGATGTGCAGAGATTTGGTCTGCTGCTGTTATGCTATAACTGACCCAAGGTACCTTCTATGCACAGAGGAGTAAGGAACAGCTGAAAGCGTAAGGAAATAGAGGCAAATATATCAAGAGATATTTTGTAGAATATTCCTCCCTAGTGGCATGAAGAGAGAGAGCTCTAAGGCTCTCCCAAGGCTTAGCAGCAGTCGCAGCTGCTGCCACCCAGGTCACCAGCGGAGGTGGGTCTGGCCGCTTGCCACGTTAGAGCTGTGCCCTGACAAACGTCCCGTGTCACTTGTGCCACGGCCCGAGCAGAGCCAGCTCAGGTGGCCGGCACCTGTGGCAAGGCCGCGTCCCCACATCAGATAATGCGCCCATGAATAATGGAGAGCTGACCAGTGGGCCGAGATGGGTGGCACGTGTGACGTGTATAAGAAGAAACAAAAACAACTCACTACATGGTTAACAACTCTACAGAGCTCTCCAGAGAGTATCCTCTCTCCTTCTTATCATGATACCTGCCTCTCGGATATCTCCCTTAATCTATTATAGCATCCAGAGGCAGGAATCCACTTACCCGCTTCCCAGGGGGCCTACAATTTATAGCATATTTAAATGCTGAGCTCGGGAAGAGGTCATTACATTATTATTGGGTAACAGAGTATGAGCAGCATCCAGAAGCAGTAACATTGAGGAGAATTATTTATATTCTTTGCAGCACGTTCAACTGGACGGTGCCTTTCCTCTCTGTCCTGGCCTGCTTAGTCCTGGTAGCAGCAACAGTTATTTTGTATTATATACCACTGAGGTACATTGTTTTAATATGGGGTAAGTACTCGATTACTTCTTATTTGCATGCAATAAATACAACCTATAATCTATAGAATGAGGTCCAATAAGCTTTAAACTGCCTGTTACAATCAAGCACAGTTAACTTAGCGGTGCATAATTATTCTGCGAACCTCTGTTTTCTGGGGATGGAGCAGAAGAGATTTTTAATATGAAAAATTGCTCAGCAGTGTTATGAGTAAGAGTAAGATACTCTTTTATAAAAGAAAATGGCAATCCATCTTCTGAAGACTTTTCTTATCTCAAAATGGCATTCTGAGTTATTTGAGGTGATGCCTTTTATCTGTATTGAAGTAAAATGGCTGAAAATGTGGGGCAGAGCATCATTGAATCACTTGTTTCTTATTCGAGTGTGTGGACTAGAGATGCCCACCCTTATCCTTAGGGGTCTGAGGCATCTGCTGGTGTCTTGGCCCTTGTGACTGCAGAAAAAAGAGGGAATGAGAAGGGGGCAGCATGAAAASAGAGTATTGGAGGGGCAAGGATTTAGTCAAACAACAACAAAAAGAGCAAAATGGAAGGAGAGAAATTACTGGGAGGAAAAAGTTTAGTAACAAAACGTTGCTGCTCCACTATGGAAGGCATGGTGGGAACATGAAAACCCTACATCGATTCAACATCATCTACACTGACAGGGCCTTCAAATATGATACATGTTAAACAACTGCCCTGTGGCAAGGCCTCAAAAGACCTTATGGTATTTTCTGTTTTTTAAAAATCAGATACACAGGAAATTGTGTTGGCATTTTGCTACGAGAATGTGGCTTAAAAACTGAATCTCATGTGAAGTAGGTACTTTTCAGAGAGAGAGGAGGAGGAGGAGRAGGATGCTGGAGCAGTTGTTGCATTTGAAAACACTTTCAGGAAAACTGAGAGATTTGGGGGAAGTAATGGCAGAGGGCTGCAACAAGGACAAAGCTGGGAATGCTGCCCATCTCTCTCGTATTTTTTCATCCCAGTCCATGCAAAGAGCTGGTGCTGGATGAAGACTGCTCAGCCCTCCCTTTCCTCATAGGGATCAGAAGACACCTCCTTGCGAGCCCCTCCATAATTTGCAAGCTGCACTGGTGGTGGCCTTCCTTGCCACGTAGGGACCTCCAACAGCTTCAGCACCCACTGAGGATGCCAGGAGTGCTGTCGCTGCAGTTAATAAGTCACTCACCTTAAAAAGATCAAACTAAAATAAAACCTAATAATAAGTTTTCACAGTTTCCCAGAGCTTCCAGAATATGGTCAGCTTGTCAACTCTGGTTCTGCAAAGAGAGGATAAGCTGTGAAACGTGATGAGGAAGGGAAGTTTTTGACAGCTTTCATTTTCCAAAGAAATGCAAGGGAAAAAACCTACATGCTGCCAGTTTCTCTGAGCCCTCCAACTCCTGGGCAGCGGGAAAGAGACTATCTTTTCTCTGCAAATATATCAATATCTGGGCTTTAAATTCARATATTTCCCTCGCAATATACCTGCAGAATGAATGCTTGCCATAGTCTTTTTTAGAAATTATTTTTGTTGATTTTGTTCTTTTTTTTTTTTCCCATTTTTGACAACAAATCACCCCCAAAATGGAAAAATAGCTTCATATAATAATTCCCTCCACTTCTTCCAGGAGACATTTGTGAAAGATTTCTCATGACAGGCAACATGTGAGCGACTTGAAGTCCTAGGCCCGGTTTTCACACTAATTTTTACTTGTGAATTCTTCTTCCTTTTTCCACCTTGCCTGAACAATTTAAGGGTGGAGGGCAGGGAATCAGAAAGCAGTTGCGTTATTTGTTTGCATTTTTTTCTCATTCCAGGCATAAATAAATTTACAAAGAAGTTTAGAAATCCCTATGCCATTGACAATAATGAACTCCTAGATTTCCTCTCCAGGGTACCATCTGATGTTCAAAAGGTAAGTAATGAGTGGCCACCACCAAGGGAGGCAGCAAGCTGTACTCGGAGCAGCTGGGTGCTTGGCTTGGGGAATACAGTGCCTTTAGAGTAACGGAGATAAGGAAGTGGGAAAAATCCATAAAGGAGAAGGGGGTGGATGTTAGAAGAGAGAAGAGCCCAAATCCTTTGTCAGAAACATAAGATGATTGCAGAAAAATTATCCTGAAAAAGCCCTACTTAAAAATGATCTGGAAAATCGCACAGCGTGGTTACAGAGCTGTGGTCTCCGTCACCTTTCTGCTCCCATATTTGTACTGAGGAAGAGGAAAAATGGTCTCTTTGATAGAGATAACCATCCAAAAGATTTTGCGGAATTCTCTCTTTTCTCAGGATTGGGGAGGGGGTGGTATAGGAATTATTTCTGTGACTTTGTGCTTGCTATTATATATATTTATATTTATATATATATATAATATATATATATATTTATCCCTCCAAGCCCCACCCACCTTGAACTGCAGGCCTCTCAGGGACAAAGCCACTCTCACCTTTTCCCTTAGAGAAAGCCTCAGGATGCATATAAAACACTCTGCAGTTGATAAGATCAATCTTCTGCCATTACAGAATTACAACTTTTAATCTAATCAGAATCTCTTCTCCCTCAATTTCAGTTAAGTCTTGTCTCTTTTCATTTCTTTCTATCTTTTCTTTCTTTCTTTCTTTCTTTCTTTCTTTCTTTCTTTCTTTCTTTCTTTCTTTCTTTCTTTCTTTCTTTCTTTCTTTCTTTCTTTCTTTCCAGTAATCTTGCCTATCTTCCTGGAAATTATTTGAACAATAAGTCCTTTAGAATGTCGAGATCTGTTTGTTTCTCTTGGAGGAAGGAAAATAGTCTTGCTGGGTAACGAGCCACAAGATATAAAGGATTCTTTCATTTCTTTTAATCAACTGGAATCTGTGTCCCCAGGCCCCGATTTGGACGCCCCGGATCCCACTGGCGTYGCACTTACCTTCCTCTGCGAATCGTTGTCCTTTCGCAGTGAGGTGCTCCTCACTGTGAATAAGGGGATCACAATCTAGCCTGTAGTGATTTTACTCTGTTGGAGATTGAAAAATAATTGCCCCCATGCCGTGTTGAGGCATCTGCTAGAAAGAGGGCTGGAAAGGCTTATCGTGACATTTATTTCAAGAGGCCACCAGATTGGTTGATGGTTATACTAATAGCTTGAGAGGAATATCTCCAGACTGGTGGGAGGAAAAAAGCTAAGCAGAAATAATCATAGAGACATTAAGCTTTAGTGTATTTTTATTTGCTCTCATAGAGTGCACTGGATTTGCAGTGATGGTTTGCATATGCCCTTTTAATGTTTACGTTTAAAGATAAGCTGCTTTTCTATTTATGCTTTATTTAACATTTACATTTATAACATTTCCTTGAGTGGTTTCTATCATTTTTGGGAACCTTTGAGCTCTCTGARGAAAATGATAACTCTTTTCTCTGAGGGAGGACTGATAAAGTCCCTAGCATGGGGCAAACCTTCCTAAGAGTTTTCCACTAATGCTAAAAATAGTGAGTCTGTGGACAGCCACAGTGATCTAGTGAAAGTCATCTGTGGCACTTCCGAAGCCTGTCCCTGTCTGCTCTAGTTTATGTGCTATTAATGCATCATTCTTCCACTTTGGTACAACAGTAAGTTAGAAATTCCCTCTGTCTGTATTCAAGCCCTTTACGCCCCACATGTGCTGGACAAAAGACAGAGCAGGAGGGAAGAAGATGGCGTGGTCAGCAGAAGATTCCCACAATTTCGATGGGAATACTTTTCTGTAGCACAGCCGACGATTTGCTGCTAGGATTAGGTCATCTCTTGGTTTATCATACATGTTTTAACCATTATGTAGTACATGAAATTGTTTGGAAAAGTGGAGGCTGCTTTTTGCAGGTTCTGTTTGGGAAAAGGTTTTCCCTCTTTGAGGTGGTTAAACAGACTAGCATCCTGAGGTCTGCGTGCAGGTTTGACAACTGCCATGTTACTGCATGTTGGGATGCACTTGCTTTGTAGCTCCCCAGAGAAGTTTATTAAACTTATAAGTTAATGCCAGAAGAAGAAGAAAAAACAACTCCTAAACCAAAACAAACCCAAAAGATCTCTCCTACTTTGCTGAAATCAGGTASAACCCCATGTATCTCATTAGAAAAAATCTGCTTTTAATATTTTTGTTTCAAGAAATGATGCATGACTTCTCAAATCCTTCCTGCAATTAATCCCCCATGTTCCTGTGTTTAGAAAATGATTCATTACTTTTGAACCTTCCTTAGTTTCCCTTAGTTGGTCCTCGGGGAGCCATTAACACACACTGTAGTGAGCTAGAGTTACCTAACTGCAAACGTCATGTCTATTTGTTTTTACAGGTGCAGCATGCTGAATTGAAACCATACAGCAGCTCCAGTCCCATTAGGAAGAAATGGAGCGCGCTCTAGGATGCCGAGGGGTTTTGGAGCACAACATCTCTCTCCATACCCACATGCGTACACGCTCTTCCCTTCCCTTCTTTTTTTTGGTTCGAAACACTAGAATCTCTGCTGCAGACTTCTTTTTTTTTGTTTGTTTGTTTTTCCTCCCCCCTGAAAGATATGCTTTTTGACACCTAAATACCTTTCCTGGGTCATCTTTCTTTTTGGCACAGAGACCTAGGCCAAAAAGAGCAGAGTGATGAGTATGGAAAGGGATGGTGCAACGGAGCTCCCTTTCGTTGCTTTGATTGCCGAGGCAAGACTGCAGTAGCAGCGCTCACTGTTTTCTGGAGAAAGAGATAATTCCACTTAGTGTAGCAGATCAGCTGAGCTGATGTGAGGAGATGCTCYGAACCAGTTTCTAACGTATCCAACAGATTTACATTAAGATACGAGAGCTATTCTTTTCTGAGTTAAATCACTGTGCCTGAAAAGGTTTAAGCTCTGAATTAACGAGTCTTTGATACCCATCTTCTGTTCAAGCGGTGTACATTTTAAAAAGTTTTTTTTTTTAATCATAATTAGCAGAAAGAGCTAGAAGCTGCAGCAGTATCTTGATATTTCATCCAGCAATTGTGGTTTTGTTCCTTTTTTATTAAGCAAAAGAAAAGTCCACCCTGTGGTTAACTCCTCAGATACTGGGATCACTAGCGATCCATTGCGGGCAATGGATGTCTTCTGCCATGAAGGAATTAACAGGACGTAGAAAAAGCCTCACTCACTGACCTGAAAAGACTCACTTGACTTACCTTTTATAATTCCTTCTCATCGGGTATTTCAGCCTAGCTGGTTTTTTTTCTGCCTAAATCCAAAGGGGACAACACTACAGCTCTGAGAGAAAAATGTTTTTTAGCCTTAAAGAAACAAGTACTTGTGCAGAAAGAGCACCCAGTACCCAAAGAAGTGGTTATGCAGTAGCACTCACAGCTGATACCTTCTTGGAGTCCCTCCTGACAGTTCAGAAGGAAAGGATGAGGAAGTGAAACTATATGGAAACTGAGCAATGAAGAGATGTGAAGAAGGACCCAGTTTTCTACTCTGAGGATAATGCAGCTTCTTGCTTACTTGCATTTAACTATTGTGCTTTTGCTTTATAAAATTTGGGAAATGGGTGTTGTTTGACTGAGGAAACTCAGTTCCAGAATCACACAAGCTTACCCGCTTTTAGTGGGACTCTACTCCTAATATAACCTGTATATTAGGTGCTATAAAATATTGTGGAGGTGACTTGCCCCTGCAGTGAATCATTGGCAGCAACAGAGCTGCAACTTACTTCTCTGGATCCCAGACAGGCATCTCCACCAGCATCTCCTCGAGTGATTCCCAGTGCAAAGAAAAGGAGAAGTTGGGGAGACAGGTAGTAACCAAAATAACATTTTGGAAATGAGATGAATAAAAGTAAAACTGGATTACTTATCTTGTAGACTGGAGATCTTAGTGAAGTCATATTGTGTTGTTCACTAATTCCACATTCTTGTGGGCCTGTTGCATGAATCTGGGGAAGGAAAACTAGAGACCAGAGTATCTTCCACTGGACTGTGTACCTGGGTTCAGTGATTTTTCCAGGATGCTTGTTTGTCAAAGTAACAAGATTCATGGAGCCTCTAAAGAGGCACCCTTTTGTGGATTTGATTTGATAAAGAACGTGTTTTGCTCATGTAAGGCTATATGTAGCTGTATGTGAAAAGATAGAAGAAAGATTATCCCAGCGGAAAAGCTTCAAGAATGCCTCTTTGTGTGCATGTGTGCTTGCATACCCATGCATATACATAGTTGTGTATACAGAAGAGATCATATATAAAGTATTTATAGGTGAGTGTGTGTGGGGAAATAGGTGAATATACAGATTTAAAACCTTCAAAGACAATGTTTATGAAAAATGCCAAAGATTCTAAAGCTTATCATCTCGTCTCTGGTCTTCTTCATGTTGTATCTTTCCCGGCATGTGTCTCTGGCTGAGCCAGATCTCTGCGTGATTTGATTTACTTCAAGTTAATGAAGCTGGTTGGAAAGTGCCTTGTGGAAATTATAAAATCTCCAGTAAATCTCTTACTTGTACATACAATAGATGTCCATGGACCCTTTTTGTTAAACCAGTTTCTCAATCTTCCGTGTAAACAATGCCTCATTGTCTTGCTTCAAGCTATCGTCTATTTTATCATCCCCTAGTCTTGTCATTTTTTAAGGAGCAAAGTCAGACATTTTTAAGCAGGCATGTGAGATCTGATCAGTCATTTGAGTGAAAACATTAAATTGCAGCAAGAATTATTTGTTCAGAAGTTGGGACCGATATTTTAATAGCTTTTCTTTCCCTATTGAATATTCCACATGGCCCTGATTTCTGTTCAGGAGACAGGGTGATGTCTTATTTTAAATGTAGATAAGCTGTGTTCCAGAATAATTTGTATTGGATTATTATGCTGTAGCCATACCAGCTGAAGAGTTTGGTATGGTCCAGTGCCTATATATGTTCCAATGAGCTCTTTGTTATGATAAATGCTGTTTGAAATGCAATGAACATCTGAGGTTAAGATGGAGCTTTTAATTTATGTGGATTGGGGTGCATATTCCATATTAATTGCAAAATGCTTATTGTGCTATGATATTTAGTGTCTGACTAGGTAAGAAAATACATTTCCTGACAGAGTGCAGCACGACAACTAGTGATGAAATGGAAGTGGTACTTCTCTAAGAGATAAACTAGATGGTTGCCCTTCTTGCTTTGAAGCTCTTTGACAATCTCCTAGCTGCTATGTAAATAATAATAATGTTACTCTATTCAGCATATAGCATGGAAATTATAAGCTTGCATTTTTGATTTTGTAGTAATTTCAGTGCACTTATGTACATAGTTGTGTTCGAAACTCTCCCAGAAAGCATTCAGAAACTTAAATATAGGAGTATTCTGAATGACTTTACAGAATTACTGAGAAATGGTATCAGAGTATTAATAAGCATGTTGATTACCTGTGCAATGTGTAAATAATTGGTAAACTATTGGTAAAAAATTTGGTAAAAAGTAACATATATGTGCAAATGAAATATATGTTTGCATTTGCCTAATCACAGACTGCTGCTGAAAAGTTGGTGTATTGAATAGGTGTGAATAGGGCTGAGGGCTCTTTCCCTATGGATCAGTGTCAGGAGAACTCAGTCACAGAAACACACATCATGGAAAGCAAGCAAATGACTAAATAAAACGAAGTCTGGGAAAATGTCACATGTACCTTCTCTTCTCTTCTCTTCTCTTCTCTTCTCTTCTCTTCTCTTCTCTTCTCTTCTCTTCTCTTCTCTTCTCTTCTCTTCTCTTCTCTTCTCTTCTCTTCTCTTCTCTTCTCTTCTCTTCTCTTCGATATTCTGTCATTTCCAGGTGAAAATTATAAACCAATGGGGAAGACCATCAGTGGACGCAACCGTTATTTAGTTCCAAGGAAGATACAAAGTATATTTGTGATTAATATAAATGTCCACAAGCATGTAGACATAATATTAGAGTGAAAATATCTACCACTTGAGGTCAGACTTCCAGCAGATGAATGGATGAATTTGCTGCTCTTAACCTCCACATTTTTGAAGAGTTACTTCTGTCTCTCACTAGAAGGAATATTGTATTTTTAACCGTTACCTTCCAACTGGAGATAAAACCGAAAGTCTTGAGATTTATACTTTCAAATGCATGGATTCACCTTTAATTCTGAAGGGATGTGTGGAGAAAATGGTGCTGGATGCAAACTCCTTCATGAAAACTTGCTCAGCAATATTGCTGTGGTTATTTCAAAGATACTTGCAAATATTTTGACTGCATCATGAGGGATGTGTGCAGAGGTAAGTCAATTGGGTGACTTAGTGATGCTTACGCCTTTAAGGTGTTGTCCTGAAAAGAAGCAAAAGAAAATAATAATAGAAAATACTAATAGAAATATTAATTATATATTATATAATTATATAATAATTATAGTATTATTATTTCTTGAACAAGCACTAGCTGCTACTTCCCTTCCAGCCTCTGTATGTTGAAGATGGGATTTGGGAGTCTTCAATCTCTCATGGAGGGTGACTATTTTCAAGGACAGAAATCTGGGTATATAATAATGGCATATGCTATTTACTGGCTCACTGCTGCCACCTCCCAAAGTAGAGTAAATATCTGTAGCCTTCTTTTCTAAATGGAGATGCATAGTGGAAAGAGCATATGTTCCCATTGACAGGAAAAACACTTTAAGTCTTATTGATTTTTGTACCAAATTTTGCTTTGATCATGACCCTCTGATTTCTCTCTTCACCTTCTGTCTGCCTGTGGCCCACCTGAGTGAGTCTCCAGGGCAGCACAGCAGGCCAGTATGTTAGAAKAAGCCAGTGTGGAGGGAGAAAAAAATTCTCCCTCCATCCCTGGCAGTAGACGACTTTACTGAAAGTCAATGCCATTCCCTTGCATTTATCACTGCCACTCTTGCTCTGCATATTTTTTGGTATTCGCCATGCATTGTTAGCAGTGATTGTCATGTAATTAAATCACTGCTCATCACAAGAGCCTATTTTTATGCTGAGATAAGCATCAGAAGTCTGCTGCAGCRTCCCCCAGATCAATAAAGATGTTCCCTGTAGGATTACAAATAGTCTGGGGTTGTGCAGGGCACTAGAATTAATTAGGAATGATTTCTCTTTTTCTTTCTTCTTTCAATACATTTTTAATTGTTTATCCATTTTCGATGGGCTTGTTTTTAACTCTACCATGGTGCCCAGATGCTTCTTTTCAGACCTTTCGAGTATGATACGATAACAATTTGGGCAATGCTACTTGCTCTAAGCACTCACTGTTATTGTGATCATCTTTCTACAGTCATGTGTGACTGCTACTTAAAATGTGCTTCTGAATGAGGTATTTGCATCTTGGGCTTTGCACTTGAGCCTACRGTTAAGTAGGTTCATGAAGTGATGGGAGGTCCAGATAAGGTGCGTAACCCTCAGGCYCTGTCCTGCAGATTTGCCAGTTTGATTGGGCAAGGCAGAGAGCAAGCGCAAAGATCTGAGGCATTTGCTGAGGAAGCATTTGTCCAAGGTCACAGAGCAAGTCTGTGGTGCAAGAAGGACGAGCTCTGGGGTCTCCCATTTCCAAGCAGTTCTGAGACTTGCTTTTCCTGGACCTCCCCTTTAAAAGTCTTTAAAGCTACTATGATTTTTTAAWTKTTTTTWTWTATATATATTTTTACATATATATATTTTCATATATATATATACACACATACAAATATATCTAGACTGGGGAGGGTATAAATAACTAGCATTACAGAGATATTTGAGAACTTAATCTGGAACAGAAATGAATTCTGCTACCTTTTTTTGAGTCAAGAGRTATTTGCTACCCAGTGAAAATTGTGGTGAAAGATAAAACTGATTCTGTGGATTTCCAAGATGCTGGAACTGACTTAAGGACAGCACTAAGAGCATTTCCTTTAAAACAGGTTTAGATGTGGGACAGTCAGTAAATGTGTATGTTGTTATCCTTTGTGCCTGGGAAGTGGAAGGGAGCCCATATCTCAAACCGGTTTTACCTTCAAATTTTGGTCTCATTTTGATATATGCTGTCCACCATTTACAGCTTTAAAAAACTGCTTCTTGCACGTGGATTGTCAATCAAACAAACATTTCAAAATCTAGCTGGGTATGCTGTAGGCGTGCTTAACTGTGGGTGTGAGACACCATCCAAGCAGTAACACAAGAATGCTCTGCTTTATTTTGCTTTATACTTTCCTCCTCTTAGCTGTCCACTTTCTTTAGTGCTGCCTTTAAATTTTCTCTTATTTTCAATTTTCTGCTGAAGTGGTTTTATCAGCCTCTACTGGATAGTGATCCAACATCAGGATCCTCCGCAGCTTGTCCCTATCCGTTGTACTGTGTGATGTGAACAGGGCAGGATTAGCCACAACCTGGTATGGGAGGCAAGAGTAAGTAAAGGTTGAAAGGTTGCAAGTGCATCCTAACAGGTTGGATTATTCAAAAAAGGTTCAAAAAAGGGTCTTTTTTTTTTTCCCTAAAAATATAAAGCTGGGGATTTTGGTTTCTCTAAACAAATGGAGGGAAGATGAAGGCCTTCATCTTCTCTGCTCTTTGGTTAGACAGGTGAGTGCCGTGCTCTTTGCAGCCAGCATCACTAAGAATGGAAAGAGTTTCTTCAGCTGCGCCAGTGAGGGAAGTCATTGMGAAAAGGAAAGTTCCTTTTAGGGAACACTCTGTAAAGATTTCTGTAGGGAAAAAATAGCCAGTTCTCGCCATGAAAAAGAAATTAATAGTTGAGTGTTTTGCACTTGCATTACTGTACTAAAGTGCTGTTCTTGAGCTGGAGCTGAAGTGCACTGATAGCAAACTCCTGCTGAGCTCAAAGGCTTTGGCTCATTCGAGTTATCTCTGAGAGGTGGATAAATTGTGGCCAAATCTGCTGCTGGGAAGCAAACCTGGTGCACCTGAAGTACAGAGTATAGTGATGCTTTGGACAGGCTTTCTTAMATGTTCTCAGTATGGAAAAGGTTCTCTCCGTGGAAAAGGTTCTTTTAATTGAGCCGTACCCACTGGCGAACGAGGAAGGAGAAGCAGATATTACAGCAAGCAGCTCTGATAGGGTCTTGCATACTCAGCTCACAGGCTAGGCTGGAAGGATGGCTTGTAATCTGCTCTCCATCTATCTAGGACAACGTAGACACAGCCTATGTGAAGGACAGTCATGCTCAAACCACCTCTAACCCAGGAAAGAACAGCCACAGCTTGTCCTTCACATGGATATGGTACCCAGCCAGGTCAGCATTTGCCAGATGTCTGTGATGGGAAAAGCACCATAAAAAATTCTGTAAAAAGGAAGCCTCCTCTAAAATCTATCTGGAGAATGCACCGTGGTTAGAAACTCTTGTTTAGTGGCTGCACGACGTGGCTGGACTTGCTTTGTGTTCTGTCTTGGTTTATTTTGGGGTGGCCAGAAAGGAAATCGCGGTGCAGAGGTGGAACGCTTGTAATTAACTATTGTTAAAAAAAAAAAAAAAAAAAAAAAAAAAAAAGATTTGGAAGGGCTTGAACTCTAAGACTCTGGGAGGACGGATGGATGGTCAGAGGGGGAGGTTAGTGGAATAAAGGTGCTGTTTATTGTAACCCATCATTGTGAGGAGTCACCATCTGACGGTGAAAGTAGAACTGAGCTGGAAGCAGCCTGGTACATTCCAGTCAGTTCATCAGAAGGATTTCCCGTCCAAATATGCAGATGTGTGCACAATTATTTTACGTATCTTCACAAACACAGGCCATACCTCTGTGCACTTAAATAAATCTTGGCGCTGTCCCGCTCGAGGGGCGTTTCGGGTTCAGCCTGGCTGCCTGCATCCTGCGTAGTTTTGTTCAGGAGAGTCCTTGCAAACAGCCCGTCTCCTCTTCCCTTTCCGCTTCCCCTTCCTCCTCCTCCCATCCCGGCGCAATCGCTGCTGCGCAGACCCATCCTTCACTCTCACAAAACTGATTTCTGTTTATGGAGCAGCTGGCAGCAGCAACGCTCGAGCGCTGAGCGATGACTAAGAAACAAGCCCACTTTTCCCTTAGCTGTCAGGATCTTTTAGAAATAACACCCTCCTCTGAGGAAGTCAGAATAGCAACAGGAAAATAAGTAAAACCTATTATAAAACAGTTGTCCAAGAACTTAGGCACGGCGCGGGGTAGAGATCAATATGCTGTGAAGGTTAAATCTATTTTCACACTGTGTTCTATTTCACAGTTTAATGGCGTTTTAATGTGTCTGTCACTGAGCCTCCTTCATGTTATGCAGGTAGAGCCTTTACAAAGAAGAAATAGCGTTGGCTTTACAAGCTTCACAGTAACATCTTATTTACCAGCTAAGATCTGATRCTTTCCTCTCTGGAGATATGCCGGGCTTTGACTATTACGTTTTATTTTGTTTTGTAGAAGGCATAATGTGGTGTTGCGTTTACATTAATTTTTAGATATCTTTTTGGGAAAGCCTGTAGGGATCTGAATGGCAGGAATGTRTGTTTGTGTGTGCATAGAAGGGATGGAAATACCCACTGACTGCTTGTACGGGATGAATATGTGGAGAATGTTTAAAACTCGCAAGATTGATTTTGCACCTGATCCAAAGTTGTGTAGTCAAAAGCCATCGTTTGGACTGGGCTGAGGCTGGGGCATTGAAGGGGCCTTGAGGCAGAGCATCGAGGTGGATGCCAACAAACCAAGGGAGTGAGCACCACTGAAAGCAAAGCTGCTACGAGAGGGTAGGGAGAACCCTGATTTCAGACTGGAGCGAGGGAGAGGATGAAAAGAGGAAGAAGAAAGGGATCATCCGCAGGAACTTGCTTCCAACTTGCTCTGTCGTGGTGTAATTGCTGTGTGAGCCAGCAGAGGCGAGGAAGGGTGACCCATCCAAACCCAGAGTTGTTCTTGCATGGCCTCTSTAGCAGCTCCCTGCATAGCAGCGAGTGCTCTGCTTCGTATCTGAGATCCTTCCTATCGCTCTGCTTGCTCCCGTGGTTGCTCTTTATCCTCCTCTTCCCTTGTCTCTCAGCCTCCCGGGAGATAAGAAGACCATGCACCTGAGAAGATACAATATTATACGTCTTGTTCAGCGGAACCCGTGCTTTCCCAGAGCAGCACTGTGCTCTGCCAGGCTCCACGGAGGGCTGCCGCTCGCCGGCGTGCAAGTTTTCGGACTTGCAGAGCGCTGACTTGGCTTAACCTGCGTCTCCCGCTGCAGCAGAAAGGCCTGCAATGTGTTTCTTGGCTCTGCTGCTGCACGCTCCCGGTTCATCTCTGCCCCCCTTCCGCTTTGCATGGTAGGAACAACAATCCATGGAGYGGGACAGGCCCTCTGTTGCAGGGCCAAAACAAACGCTCCGCCAGTGTATTTTCCATCCTTCCCAAGGTGAAACACCATCTAAGAGCAGCCGACCCCCTGGAAGGAGGCTGTGGTCTGGAAACCCAGCAACTGACTTCATGGGGCAAGACTTTGTCTTGACTGATACTGATGAGAAACCAATTTGTGCCCTTGGGAGCTGTGGAATCCAAGTGTTTGGAGAGGGAATGGGATGGCTTGCTCTGGGAGGGCTTGAAGGGTCCCTTCTCCTACCACCTCCCTGAAAATTTACAGCCATGTGAGTTGCATCAACTGGCCTGACCACCAAGGTGCTGGAATTCCAGCTGCAACGCTATGGCCATTGCTTCATGAGCAATTTGGTTGCCCTTTTCAAGCAGACAAAAACCTCTGAGAAGGTGGAGAGATGCACTCGGAGATGTTGTGGGAGCCTGAGGAGCAGGCAACAGAGATTTGGTTCATTTTTCCTCCCCAGTTTTACAAATGCAAGACATCCAAGCTTCAGTCCAGGAAAGTTCTTGCCCAGTGCTCTTTGTGCCCAATTTATAACACATTCAGACCTAGCCAAGCATGAAATTGTTAGAAAAATAATTTCTACTTCAAACCAGAATGTAGGGCTTGTATCTTACGTCTTTATTCCTTTTTTTTTTTTTCATTTTTTCCCCCCTCCAAGGTAACTTAACTTGAACCAATCACTAAACCTTTTCAGCTCACTTAATTTTCTTTTTAAAGGCAATTTCTCCTACTTCAACCAGTAGAGCAAAACCATGAATATTTGCATTCCAAATTTAAGCACATGGTTTGACTAACATTAAGAGAAGTGAGGCCACCTTTGTGAAAATAGAACTGGGCACCTGTTGTGGGCCAACACTCAGACCTCCTTAATCCTAGAGTCATAGATTAAATTGAAAATATGAGAAAGCTGCCCAGTTTAATGGCTTTGAAGTTTAATGACAGCTTTCAAGAGAAAAACTTWAATGCCTTTGGCAGTCTATGGGCATACACCTTATATTTGGAGTAGGAATTTTGGAAAAGTGACAAAAGCATGACTAAAATAGAAATGCTTCATTATTACACACTCTCTTGCTTTCCTACTATACAGATGAGACTTTAAGAAAAAGTTTGTTCTTTGTCTCGTGCAAAAGAATCACCTGAAAAAGTGATTAATGCAATGTTATTGCTTGTTTAAAATCTCTGCTTTCTTTTAATTCCCTCTTGAAATATTAAAGCACCCAAATTGCAGATCATAGGAAAATAAAACATTACGAGACAAGATGATACCCACAATGATGAGACTTTAAAAAAAATATTTAGCACTCAGGGAGATGCTAGTTGGATGCTAATTCATACCCATTTGCAGAAGGCAGTGGATGATCTTCTACAGCAAGGAAATATTTCATGTAGCTGGGAAGTGGAAGAGTTTAGCATCTCTTGCAGAGAGACATCCAACATTTCCCTGGGTTTTCCTTTACAGCTGGGTGAAATCTGCTTTCTTCTGCTGTAAGTCCTTGTGCAGCTGATCTGCTAGATCATTTTAGCAGCAGAGGACAGAGGCAGGAATAGACTTTAAAGGCCTAAACAGCCCCATGGAAAGAAAGGGGACTAGGTGCTTGCAGATGAAAAGATAGAAGAATTCCTGGGTAGCAGCCAAGGCAAAGATTTGTGTAACTGTCTAGAGAGAGAACAATGAATTTTTGCCAGTAAAATCTATAGGAATGAAAAAGTCTTAGAATACAATTTGAATTTTCTCCCACGCTTTCTGTTCATGAAGTTTGGCAAATATTGGGAACGGTTTCAAATGTTCATTTGCAAATGCTGGCTGATGCCATAGGGATAACGTGTCCCATTGAGTTACTCCTCAGAGGTTCCTGGGAGGACGTAGCTCTGGTTTCTGAGGTAATGAAGTCTTTTAGAAGCTCATAAGCTTTGGCTTGGATCTCCCATCATTTCCAGTGGACTGTTGCCTGTCAAGCTTTTCAGCTTCCTGACAAGGTGAGCTTATTTTTGACGTCAGGTTTCTGCAACTGGTGCTGATATTCACCATATACCTGCCATATTTTCCAAGGCCCTCGTTTCCTCATTTCACAGAAAATACCATCCCTGAAGTATTAACCATTTAAAAGTACCGAAGAAGCAGCCGTGCCAGTGAAGAAATGCAAATKAATTTAAATATCTGTTATTGATTGAATAACTTGTTGTTGAAAACCCTTATCCAGGTTTAATATTTTGTGAAGTCTAGTAGATGACAAACATCAAACTCCTTTCTGGTAAGTTGTCTCCTTTTAAAACATCCTGGTGATGGATACACTGGTGACATATATGTACTGCTATTAAAAGTTATTTCAGTGTGTTTACAGCTATAGAAACCGTCTTTGAATCATCCGTGTAGTTTAATGTTTTGTCAGTATTGCTTCTGCATTTCTTTCAGTCAAAAATTTGTAGATTTTTGCAGTCACTTAGACAGCAAATCAGTTCATAACCTGATAGTAAATCCTGTTCTGAAAATACAAATTTAAATACTGTTCTGAAACTCCAAGGCCTTTTCTCTTTCCAAAATGGAAAGCAGAACACTGTTAGTTTGAACTTCTAATTACATTTCTTATGTTTTAATTTTATCTCCAGCTATGTTTCATTAGAAGACTTCTGAAAATATTTTGTAACAATGCAATTGTTATGGTAATAACTCACTTAACACTTAAGATAGTGTTGAAAAAAAATGTTTCAACAATTATCATACCTACCTGAACCTTCTCTTAGAAACAGTATTAGAGATTTTAAATAGCATCCCACTAATGCCAAAGAAAGTTATAATATTGCCTTCGAGGGAGCAATATTTAATTCCTTAATTCTTGTGTTTGTAGAGAGGAATAGTTCAGTGATTGAAGAGATCTTGGACTGAACCTTCACTGTTGCAAGTGACCCCAGTTCTATTTTAAATGAGCCCTGAATTGAGCTGATTCCAGTTTGCACCAGTGTAGGGTCTTGTCCTCTGCTTGCAAAATCCTAAATATCTCTGCTTTTGTGCCAACATGTTGCAATGAAAAAAAATACAACTGCTTATAGGGAAATTGCTCAGCTCTGCTCCAGSCAATGCACAGCCTGAAACCCAACAGCCGTGGCCCGGACACAACGCCGACGGGCAGCTAGGGGCTGTCAGAACCACAGTAACAAGATGTGCGTTTTTGAGTGCTTGTTGCATTCTGTTCCCCTAGTTTTTGTTTCCTTTTCATACCCCTGTGGAACATAGACATCTTATCAATAAACTTTCCCAGCCAAAAAAAAAATAAATAAATAAAATAAAAAAGAAGTAATAAGTAAATACCTGAGCGAAGTTTCAAAGTCAGAAAACTGCATAAGAATCTTAGGAAAACAGAGAGAGTTTGGAGCACAAAGACCCTTCTGACCCATTGAACATTCTTGAGCAGCTCTCCTTTCTCCTCTGCAAGGTCTGTACTGCTTCTTTTCCTAAAATTTGTTAAAGTCCTCCCAATCTTCTCTACATGCTAATTCCACTCATGGATGCTTCTTAAATACAGTACAGTGTACTTTGCATGGTACAGCCATGATACCATATTTTAGAACAGATTGTGGGTCTTTTTCGGCCACTTATGGAGCCCTGAATCATTACCAGTGGAGATAAGTATTCCTGAATAAATCTAATGAGAATGGGCCCTTCAGCTTGAAACGTTTAATCGTTTTATTTGAAACTAGATGCATTCTATTTATYTTTACTTATAAAGAAATATCTACCTTTCTTTCAAGATTTTCAAGAATGAATTTTCACACCTGCGTAGAGGAAATATACACACAATATAGATTAAAATGAAGCTAACTTTAAAATGGGTTTGTTCCTTAGCAAATTGGCCCCACGCATTCCCAGCAGAATTGCTGGAAAGAAAGTGTCCAGTGTATTCTTGCCGAAAATAATCTGCATTTCTAATAAGGTTATTTGCAAGTCCACTTATCTGACGTGTATGGTGCAAATAAAGCAATGAGAAACCAGCAATCTGCAAAGGAACCTTTGTTTTGAAATTCCTTCTTTTCTCTTGCCCTCATTTAAACATTGAGTGCCAGCAGCACAAAAGATGCCTGGATGATAGTATCCACTTCTGCAGGAGCTTGTGACACTTTTGGTTGCTCTAATTTGCTTTCCATTTCCAGACTCCTTTCCAGGGTGTTAAGCACACGGCTACTGAGATTTTGATCAGAAAAGGCTCAGAGCATTTCCAAATCCTATTGATTTAAGTGGGATTTGGGGTAGTTCAGCACCTTGCAGAACTAGGTTCCCCACGGGCAACTTGGTGTTCATTCAGCTTCATGGTACTTTCATCTTGGAGGCCTCCACACTTGGCTCAGAGTCTGCATTGAAACACAGCCATGTTCAAGAACAGGGCTTCCTAAATTATTCACTTGTGAGATTTTGAGTCTTTGGTATCTCTTTTTCTTTGAAGAAGTGCTGGTATTTGGAACTTTTAAAAACAGCTTTTAAATTTGGTATTTTTTTTCTGCTTGCCTGACACGTTTTGCAAATACCCTCTGCCTTCACTCAACCTGAACCTCGCTTAGAAGTAAAGCATCTTTCACCTCCCCATTGCCAACCATTTTGCTTAAAATCTTGTATGTTGAATTTAGCCCCAATGCTTTCTAACAAGGTAGCATGTTCTTAATGAAGCCTAGACTGGATAAGAAAGTTGTCTGTTCTCACCCACTGACTAGGAAAATCCCACTTTGATTTGGGAAATGCTCAGGTATAGAAAGAAAACAGAGTGGAAGCCAAATTCCCCAAAGATGAGTTATCAAGGGATGTCTCACGTCCCTAGGGTCCAGGGCTCTGACAGCTCCTCCATGAGTTTGCCAGAAGACAACATATTGGGTAAAAATTTAGATTCATTGGAAAACAGTTTCTAATTTCCTCTTTGGATATTTTTTATGTGTTACTGTACGGGAAAATTCTTTGAGCACCACCTTTCTTGGTGGTGCCTAAGGAACCTAAGGCTGGGTGTTCTTTTATATGTTTTTTTTTAATACCAATATAAAACTGGAGGTAAATTTTACTGGATTTTTTGTTTGTTTGTTTGTTTGTTTTTTTCACGTTGGCATTTCCAGAGCCTTGAAGGTTTATTTACAGAGGAGCACTTGTACATACCACAACCTCCCTAGGTATCCCTTAAGGACTAATCTGTTGGATTTAGAGGAGAGTACAGTTTGGAGGTTGTTTTTTGATCTTGAGACTTCTGCTGTGGCTGTCAGTAAAGGTACAACCTGCAGCATTAGATCACAGTTTCAGCCCACAGAGCTTCTCTCATATGATAAATTTTTCTAAAAACCCTTCTCTTCCCTTCTTCTCAAGTACACATTCTCACACAGCATATCCCCAGTGCTCGGAAGTGGTGGCAGTCTACTCTAAATCATAGATTACTTTTGAAAAAAAGCAGAATTTAAAGCTTTGTGGAGCTTCTGCTCATTGCTGTTCTTTTAGCAGTCCATTCTCTGTTTTCAAGAGTTCTCTAGTCTTCTCATATTGAGATTTTCATATTCTTTCTTGTTTTTTAGAAGCCAAGGATTAAAAAAAAAAAAGTTGTAATATCATAAGACTTGCAATATATAACCACAAGACTTGGCAATGCTTCATTTTCCTTCAAATATAGCCTTCTTATGTATGTTTCCTCAGATCTCTGTTTCGCTTGAGGAAGTCGCCTGTAGTATTGTTTTTGCTGGGCATGATTTAAAATAGATATAAAAAAGGAGAGAGAAACAGTTCTACGAATGGGCCATGAAGAGGAAGAAGTCCTCACCTCAGTCTGTCAGTGAGTCGGGTAAGGCTGGGTGGAGGGACTTGCTCTTGTGACCAGGTGGAAAGACTGTAGAATGTGGAAATGCTCTTGGAGGTTTCATCTGCAAAGGGTGATCTTTGCCCTATGCAGGGTCTTTTGGCTGTTCACCATTGCGTTTCTCTGCCAGTCTTCCTGTGGCCAAAGGTTTCTTACCCAGGCAGCCTGTGTGCATTTCAGGTTATGCCCTTCTCYATTTCTGGTACCTTTGGCTGCTGATGCTGTAGTTTGCAGAAACAGCCAGTGCTCAAGATCAGAGAACAATCCACTTCAGTTGTTTCTCACTTCYCATCTCTTCTCTTGGGTTGAAAATGAGCTGGGTCTCCTCCCTGGTTTGATTTATTGGCCAGAAAACGAGGACGCAGTTGGGGGCTGCACTTTGCAACAGATAGAAGGGTCATGTTTTTAGCTGCTGTGTCACCAAAACCAGATCTCTGTAAGACATATAAGACCACATCTCTATAAATGATGATACAAATCCCCAAAGGTGCATACAAAGAAAAAGAGCAGAGACAAAACTTTCTACTAGCCACAGAGGAATAAAGATGTTATGGCCACGCAGGCACACCACAGATAGTTCCAGACTGTGATAAGCAGTTTTTATTTTAAGTGGAATCTTCAAATAACAGCATATGAAATGAGAATTTCCTGCTTCTATTAGTCCTTGCACAGACCCAACCCAAGGTCAAAGAGATAGACCCAAACCAAGGTCAAAGAGATARACCCAAACCAAGGTCAAAGATATCCCACCCATGACCCTTGGGCTAGGAAGATCAGACCTGTGTGAATTACACTGTGCAAGAACGGTGACAACCTACCTGCCTCACCCATCGGAGGTTGTGAAAATGAATGCATGTCAGCAAAGTGCTTTGAGATCCTCAGATTGGAAGAGGTCAGCAGAGCATCGCCATCTCTTTCAGGAGCTCCAACACCAAGGGGAAAAATAAATCACACAAAGCTTAAATAGGAAACCKCAGCTGCTGTCAGATTAAATCTGTTACAAGTGCATTCCGCTGCCTCACTGAACAGTGTTTTATTTCACACCTCAAAATGTGAGCCCCTGTGCCATGGACTTGCTCCTTTTTCCCTATTCCCCCTAGATGACTTAACAAGCTGAGAGTGCAGCTGGAAATTAATGCTTCCTGTCTTTTTAAATAATGTGACATTGAAATCCCAGTATTTAATGTGTTGGCATTTAACATGCCACAATATTTCAGTTGCTTTGCACTGGTTGGGGTGCACAAGTGTTATTACAGCTGTTCTGAGATTCTGACAAAGAGGTGCATTTCTTTCTTTCTTTTTTTCCCTCCACTATGTCCCACCATAATTGCTTTTTGCCGCATCTCTGAACCGTAACCATGGCGATCCGCCACATTCATCAGAGGACCCTCTTGTTGTTTTGCTTGTGTGAATGTAAGAAGAAAAAAAAAAAAAGGAAGAAAGAAAAAGGGAGCATAACATATTTGCAGAACTTTCCGAGAAGGCAGCCTTTTGCTCTTCTATTTATTTATATTTTCCTACTCCTAATCACAGAAGTGGCATTGGAGAAGTGGTCAAGAACACCAAAGATTTGTTCATAGCCTAAAAAAAGTGATAGGAGGAGTCTAGTTTTGGAGGTGTTGCTCTTTATGGGAAGAGTTACACAACCAGAGCTCTCAAGCCACCTCCCCCTAAAAGGAGGAATTGTTATGTGCAGAAGGGGCAGCCAAGGTTGACCCTTTTCCATTTCTGTCTGACGACAAACTGGTCCTTGTTTGGRGAAGGAGCTAGTGGGGCACATCATTACCATATTAAAGTTGTGCTATTTCTGACTGAGATAGGAGAAACTGCCTTGCTTTGAATGCGTACTTGGAGATTTGCTCTTATCATCCCTCTCTCCACCGTCCTTGGGGGATCAGAGCCTCCCTGCATGTTTCCAAGGCTGGTCCACAGTCCAGGATGTCTGCACAAATCTGGCCTGTGCTGCTGGTTTCAGACACAGTGCTGGACCATGCACAGTGCCAGCAGAGGAGGGGGTGCTCGTCCCTTCCTGCCATTCCCACTGGGAGAGCAGAAACCCCACCAGGAGGTTCCTCAGGCAAAGCTGCTTGCTGAAGTGCCTCCGTGTRGGCATTTGCTGGCGAGGCAGAGCCACCAGAACATTGCTCAGTGACCTGAGAAGTATTTGGTTGGAAAATGTCCGGTTCTGTTCTCGTCTGGAAGCCATGTGATCCGTCCCCAAAGACACAACACAGCCGAGGCCCTGGGGCACTCCCATGGGGGACAATGGATACACTGGGTTTGGTAGGGCAAAGYAGGTTGTCTACAAGTCAAAAAGTCTGAGACCCATTTCTAGGTGGGACTGTCARTATAGAAAAACATAGCAAAGAGCACTTGAGGCTAAATGTTATCAGTGATTATTTTTAATGTTATTTTTACTGCTTCTGATGTGTTCTTATATCTGTCTTGTTGATGTTTATTTTTCCATTTGTGATAAGGGTCATATGTCATGTCTCTATTGCAGCAGGTGCTGTGCAACCACGGGCTGTCCATCCCCCAAACTGTTCTTGTTCTTTTGCCTTGAATGGGCATGGAAGTCACTAAATCATACAAGCCTTTCAGCAGGAGTTCCTTTAGAGGATGTAGGACTGCTTATTTTTCTTTCAGAAAGAAACARAGAGGTAAGAACCTCCTTGTTGGAAACAAGGACTTTAAAAGTCCAATAATGTTTCAAAATACTTTGTGTAATTACAATTCTCAGCTATTCATAATTAACAACTCTTGTCATTGAATGATTGGGATATTTGCATCCTATCTGAATGTGGATGCTTTTCTTGGTTTGTGATCCCCTTTCCCACAAGTGGGAAATGTTCTTCCTCCGCACCCCCTAAAAGCCTGGAACCTAGATGCAATTGCCTTTAGCTGTCACTTTGAAATATCTTTCCAGAATTTCAGAAATTTTTTTCAATATTCTTTCTGACCAGAGAGTGTAACTTCCAAAATACTTAAATTCTATGCTAAATCCAAAATAAGTGGCTGTTGTGCATGTTGTTTTTATGGTACCAGSGTACAAAGGTAGATCCTTTTTAATGAGGAGAACCTACATTAAATTTTATTCTATATGGAATTCACTAAATGCAGGTGTCCAAATGTGGAAAAATATTAGTGAAAATTTTTATGCAAAGCTACTCATGCTAAATAAACTGAAAAAGGGAAACAGGAATCTTCTCTAAGGAGCTTTCTTATCTTTTCAGTAAGGGAAGCAACACAGTGGAGGGAACTATATAAAATCCAATGGGGGAAAGAAAAAATGCCTGTGAGGCTGCAGGGGCTCTGGGAGTGCAAAATTATTTCATCTTAGGCAGAGAACRGCCCTATCAACTGGGCTCTGGAGTTGTCAGATGGAGGATGCTGCAGCCTTGAGATGCCAATTATGGCAGAGTTTTTCCAGACTTTCCAGTCTCCTGGGGATGAAAAAATCATAAAAAGACTCTCTAGCGATGCCCGTAAGTGGTATTGGGAAGGGTTCCTTTCCATATTGCCAGTCTCTGAGTGACTTGCTCCAGTGTGAGGCAGGTTCTGAGCTCCGGGTGGTGTTTTTCACTGTGTGTTTTGTTTGTTGTGGCTGAATGGGGCTCTGTGGGGCCGTTCAAAGGAGCTGCCATAGGAGGAGAGACCTGCTTGAGGTCTCCTTGGGGCAACGTTTCAGCGCTTCGYGTGACGAGTACCACAAACTGTGCTCCCAGGTAGGGCACGTGGAACTCGAAGCTGAAAATTAAATATTTTTAATTAAAATCCACATCTGTAAGCCACTCGTTGGAAGCCAGGATTTGGCTGCTCAATTATGCTGGCACGTTGGGATCACCAGTGTCAGGGAAGGTGCTCCCAGAGTGGCAGCCAGCAAATCTTGCTGGTTAATATTTAAAAAGCTGCTGGCGCCGGGTGGAAACCATTTTGTGCAATGCTCCATCAAGGCTGATTGTTTCTGCTTGCCACTAGAGTTGCACGTGGGTAACTTAGCTGTCGTTTCTGTGACTCAGATCAGGTCTCTGCATCCAGCCTGGAAGCAACCTGGTGGGTGGATTCCAAGACGGCTTTAAGCTCTTTGAATACAGCGCTCGTTGAGCCTGGTGTCATGCCAGGAACGTGCCAGGAGCTCAAATTAGACCACCCCCAGACTTCTAAAACGCTCTGACTGCTCTTTCAGTGCCTTTGGATAATATTTCCAGAGGAGGATTTCCACCTTCTTTTCTCTGAAGACACCACGGAACTGGGAAGATAAACCAAGAGAGGGTTTAGCTCCTTTTCTCCCATAGCAGAATAACTCATTTCACACAACCCTTTCTAATGCAGCTCTACGTGCGAGGAGCAGCTGAGAGGTAGTTAATTACATTCCCCTACACTCTTCCACGTACATTATGGGCTGAGAGAAAAACGGAGCTTTTTAGTAATGATTTCATATCCAGAGCTGCAGCATGGCACATTTATACCTAGTTAATATGTTGCAGCTATCATCCTCATTTAGCAACCCCCTACCTTGTCTTTACAGCTTATTCTTTTCTTTTTTTCTTTTTTTTTTGTCTAAATTGAGCTAATAGTATGTCTTTTGTTAAAAACAAAGGACAACAAAACTTGCATTTGAACTTCTTTTAGCAGTAAAAGAATAATACCAAGTGGCAGATTAGAAAAGAGGTGCTAAAAATGTTACAGAAAGGCTTTTTGAAAAAGAAAGATGAGAGTTTCTAAATTCCAGGTGTGGTGTTTAAGTTGATATCCACTTATGGAGAGAAACAGGGGTACTTAGAGACAACTGAGAATTCACAAATGCCAAACCTGAAGATCTCCCTAAGACAGAAGCTTATCCCCTTGTGGATCTTCCCAATCAGTTGGGAAGCACGACTTAATCAATTGAGACAGCCCAAGCAAATAGGGTTATGTGGCATCTCTCGCTAAAAGTGGCCAGATTAATACTTAATTCTGCTCCACAGTAAGCCAGGTCTGGAGCAGCCGGCCTGCCTTGGGGAAGCGCTGCTGTCAGCGACACGCAGCCGTCAATGAAACACAAGCGGTCGGGTTCACTTTTGCTTAAAATCAATTTTGTTTGCGCTAAAGCAGCCTATTGTGTTTGTCTTTTTGGTAATGGTTGGGAATAATTAATTCTCCTTCATTTAACAGATCCCTCACTTTCTCATGGCTTGAAAGAACCCCCCCAAATTATGTTAAAAAAAWGACTTTGACAATGAATTAACTAGAGATTTCAAACTAGTTGTCAGTGGCCCTTTAAGTCAAATGCTTTTTCCACTTATAGCACAGACGCTTGAAAGAGGAGGCTGCTGTTCCTGGGCGAGTGCGGAGGAAGATGGAGTTGTGCGTGGGAAGACAGAACAGGAGAATACTCCTTGTACTTGGGCCAATCCTCCAGCTAAATTAATAAGTATTCTTGGAAAGTACTAGGCAGGAAAAAAAAAGTTAATCTCCTAGGCATAACCTAATGATGGGATTGATCTAGCAAAAATAATAACAAGTCTTTTGCAAATGTTGGCTAATTTTTTCATCGTTCAGATTGGGTTTCAGATTTCTAGAGAAACAGGAGATAGCATTTTGTCACTCTGTTTCCAAACTGGATAAATCACCCAATCTACAAGCCATAACAAATCCTTCTTCTGTTCCAGCCCTTTCTAAAGTTATTTTTCCTCCAGAGAGAGAGAGAATTGCAGCCCAAACTTGATTCAGAAGGGTCCAGGATATTCAAGACTTCAAAGGTCATTCAGACACAAACTAAGATAGACCATCTAGGAAGCATGTGGGGACTGGGTTCAAAATGAAATCTAAGTAGTGCAAATACCCAGAAGAATTTTCTTTCCACTTTGCTCCATCACTCATATATTGTAGTATTGCGTTATCTAAAGAAATAAAGCATGTTTATGTTATTTAGGTATATTCAACAAACTCTAACCTGCTGCCAAGGGGCTATCCATCAGTTGCAGCTTCCATTTAAGCCAAGAATCCATGGACCTGTAAGAATATCTATGGACCTTTCTGCATTCTTTTCCTAGCAATGGCCAATCAGTAATTACTCAAAGACAGGCCAAAAACAGAACTAAGCAAACCCCATAATGCTTACAGGAGCCAAAAGGGCGAACAGAAAAATCTTTCCACCTGTGCAGAAGTAAGTACAGAAAGTACCCTGATGCATAACCATAGTACAATGCAAATAAACAATGATCCCATCTCCTTTTGGTCCATTGGAAATATTCTAGCACTCAGGTTTCATATCTCCTTGGCAATGCAATTCCTTGCAAAGGCTTATCAAATTCCAGTTCAGATTCCTTAGTACAACTGCCTGACATTAGAAAACCATTAGAGAGTTTCATTGCTCAGATAATCAGCCCTCTCACTTTAATTTCCATGCTAGGCTTATCTGTGGCCAATCTATAATTGACTGATTTAGTGCCGATAGAGTCCTTCAACTTAAATAATCTTCCCCTTCTTTACTATTCACTTTGTCCCAATGTCCTGAACCCTGAACATATTGGGAAAGTGTCCTCATGCCTTTAATTTTTGGTTAATTGAGAAAAATCCTCTTAATCTGTTTAATGGTTGCATACTTTTCAGTATTCTCTGTGTTTTTTCCTGTTTTTCTTTTTCTCAGATACAGGTACAGTATCAGATGAAGTATTTCAATCTTTTTTTCTATGTTTTTTTTTTTTTTTTTATCAGTGCTCTGAATACTGATACCATTACTTCTCCCCGTACTAAAAGCAACTCTCCTAGGGCGTTCTAGCCTTTTATGCTGCTTAGTACCAGAAAGCTCTTGCCATTCTTCAGCTGCCGGTAATCCAGTTTCTTTCCTCTTTGGGACTTAATTATTACTATCTTCAGGACTTGGGTATTACTTTTTCCAGGACATGGAGGATCTTTGGGAGAGCAGAGCTGCGGTGCTTCTGTTCTGATGGAGTCTGATTTTCCAACCCTTGTCTGGTCGATGACATCTTATGACTCCATTTCTTCTTGGTAGTTCTCCAAAGCAGATGAAAGGGCTTCTGTGCCTGCACAGGGCTGCTAAGGTGAGAAGAAGTCATGATTCTTCTGAACTCAGTATCTGTTGCATATCAGGCACTAGAGTCAATAGCCCAGATGGTCTCCTCTTACTTTACGTTTCTAACTTGCTACCCAATTTGGAAATGGAAAGATTTTTTCCAACATTGAACACGAGCATTGGTTGTACTCTGAGTATCTTGGGGAACTGAGCTATGCAAAATTACAGAACATTTTATATCACCTATCAAATTTTTTAAGGGCCACAAAAGCAGGCAAGGTAAATTGTCAGGTCGAGGTGAGCTGCCTTGGTGGCTGTTGTCCTTTCTTGTGCACTACCAGCTTAGACCAGTAGGAACTGTTCCAAGTTATCACTCACTTGCAAATCAAAGATCATGTTTTCACATGAAGAATACAATTATAAATAGTTTATAAAGAGTTAGTAAATTATTAATAGAGAAGAATGCTCAACTAATGTATAACATGTTATAGATTATTAAAAGCGCATCACTTCTGGTAGCATAGATGAATATAAGCCTGACTAATAATCACACTATTGAACAATCTATAACAATTGATTTACCCATTATTAATTTATCTATTAATCTCTTATTAAACTGTTGCTCATTATTTATACTCTTACCCCTGACAGAAAGTGTATCTAAAGTGATTTTTTTCTGAGCATTCATATAACAAAGCCATTTTTTTAGATTCTAAATTTTTTGAGTTTATTGAAAATAGAACAGCTGCAGTTTTTCTCACCCTTTTAAAAAATTAAAAACATATGACTAATTGTTTTGTGTGGCTTACAGGGATTGTTTTCCCCTGCCACTTCACCTTCTTTTCTGTAAGCTAATCAAGCTAATGTGCGGACAAGGGAGTGAAGGAAAATAATTATGTTTATCTRGAGCTTTGCAGGAAAAACTTGACTGCTTTTCAAATGGCAATTGACAAGACTAGGGGAAACATGGTCTATAAGTGGGTCAATCTGTGAGATGGATGGAATATACAGTTCTGGAAGCTCCAGACATCTATGTGACCACAGCTCTTGGGATGACAGTGGGCAAGGATGAGGCGGGGTGAATATCAGGAAACATTTCCCGGCAACGAGGTCTGTTAGACTGTGGAATGATCTCCCCAGAGAAATGGCGGAAGTCCTGTCGCTAGAGGCAATTAAAGAGTAGTCTAGACAAACCCCGCAAGGATATTCTCCTAAGGATCAGCCTTGTAGATGAGGAGGGAAGTGAAATGGGGGGTGGAAAAATGACCTCATCAATCTCTGTCACCTCTAAAATACAGAGGCTATGTTGATATTGGCTACCTCTCTGCAGAGAATGCCAGTAAAGATGTTTATGGGAGGGATGGCTTTGTGATATGGGAAAAAGGAGTCCGCAAATATCAGTGTAACTCCTAAGAATTTGCTCTATGTCCCTATGACATGTCTTCCAGTCGCTATTTTTGGTAAGGTCTGCATAATTAGTTAAGCATATRTGAAAAAATATTTAATACTTTAATAATCCCCAGACAGTTAGTAATGCTTTGATTTCATCATCTGAGAGTGCAACAAGAAAGAAAAAAAAAATAGAAAGAAAAAAATAGAACTTGCAGTACACTTAAAAAATCTCAGAGTATCCTATGCTGGAGACAGTAATCTTGGCTCCATCCTTGGTTGCATTACTCTAGACTTAAGGCTTSAGCATCATCAATAAAAGGGGCTCAGCCGCACAAGGGTAATTGCATATGGCATTATTTTCTCTGATGCGACAGACCTCTGCCAAGTGCTCTGCATCAGCAAAGGCTGCTCTCTAGCTCCTGATGATGCCAAGCAGCAATCCTGGTGAGAGGGCTGGTCACTCGGGGACTTCACTCMGTGACAGAGCCTCCCTGACAGAGAAGGAGCTTTGATACCAACATCCCTGCGCTCTCTTGCCCGGTTCCAGGCAGATGGGACATAATTGATGTAATCAAGGATCCTGTCTGGCTGCTGGCATAAATATGATCAAATTTAGAGTTGCTCTGGTTTATACAGGTGCTGGCAGCTCCAAGCCAGTTGGGAACCAAAAGTAGCTTTAAAACATCTCAGGGATACACCAGATATAAGTGCAGATTTAGCTCAAAAGCTAGACTTATGCTTCATATTAATTGATAAGGGTCTGACAAGCTCTATCTGTGTGGAAGACTAAGAAGGAGATAATGATGGCTTTTACCTTACTAAGACATGAATTATTTTTATCCTATGCARTAAGAGTGTGATAATGTATATCCAAGGCACAGCTGTATATCCCACCCCATAGTCAGAATGTTATATTCAAAATTATACTTCAGTTAACAAGGCACCACACAACCTTCTCCTTTCTCTAAAAGTTAGACTTTCCAGAAAAACAAACAGTGAAGGCTAAAAATGTTTTTTTTCTCTCGCACTATCTAAATTGCTTTTGATTTTTATTTTATTTTATTTTATTTTATTTTATTTTATTTTATTTTATTTTATTTTATTTTATTTTATTTTATTTTATTTTATTTGTTTCCTAGTGAGTTCCACAAGTCATTAAAAATGAATGTGGACCTTTACATTTCTAAATACCGGTGGAGATCCCATTAGCTCTTGTGCTCCTGTCAGAGTCTTTTTGGGAGCAGGGAAGCCGCAGATGTGGAGGAAATGCCCTGTCAGTAGATAATGCCTGAGTGGCCTCTGACTCTCAGGTTAAACTGCTGTCTGGGCTGTGCAGACCACTAACCTCGTTCCAAGGAAGGGATCACTGCCAGCTCTCTGTCAGAGAGCTGCATTGCAGAGCATTGCATCCAGCACAGGGACACAAAGATACAGTATTTTTTTTAATGTCCTTTCCCTTCCATGCCCCTCTGTGTTAGAAGAGATGGGGGAAATTGCACAACCCAGCATTGGTTGTGTTTTGCTATCTGCCAGCTAAATCTGATTAGTTTGTCTGTATTCCCAGGAAAGGAAATCTATTGTTATTTCAGATCAGGGCTATCAAATCCTGGGCATTTTAATTGATGCTTACAAAGGCATGTTATTACTTATTTTCCATCTTATGTAATAGCCACAAAGATTTCTCCAAACTGTTGAATTATAGGTAAACTGGTGGTTTATTATCAAACTAATGCAAGAAGATTGGTAACCAGAGTCTCTGAGCCTCTAGTGTAATAAGAGAAGGGACATGAAGAAAAAGATTCATGTAGTTTTGATTTGATCCTGATGGCACTAAAGAGGGATGAGTGGTTGGTGGTGGGGATGCATCTGGGCAAACAACCAAAGCAGTTTGCTCGGGGACTGGGCATCGCATGAAGAAAGGTCCCCTCTGGCTGTCCCCATTCTCAGATGTCCTCCCAGCTAGCCTGGTGCTGAGCAGTGCTTGGATGAAACATGGAGCTAGAATGTGCCCTTACCTGCACTGGGATGTGCTGTAGCTTCATTGACACCATCTTGAGCTCGTTTGTATTTGGAAGCAGGGACYGGGACACTCTTTCCCCTTGGTTTGTAATAAATCGTCGTGTTTCCTGCAGCTCTGACAGCTCAGCCCCTGTAAGGTTCCTCCTCTCTGTCCGCCGTCCCAGCTGGGCACCCCGCTGTCCTTGTTGTATTTGCGCTCGCAATAATTTGCACTGTGACTTTGCAGATGAGGAATGGAGATTAAGTGGTTGGCCTCCAGTCATCTGCAAAGTCTGTGCAGAGCAAGGAGCTGAACTTGAAGAACTGAGGTCCTGAACTAACCCCCTGACCATCCCGACACCACCATCCCCTGACCATCCCGACATCTTCCTTCCTCTAACTGAGATGGAAAACAGAGGTCATGACCAGCACGCTTTAAAGCACAGCTTATAAGCATGAGTAGACATGGGACTGAACAGCTTCCAGACAGGATCTTCCTACCTAAAATATATCCGGGAGGTCAGTTGCAGAAAGGATTCCTCATTTCCCTCTGCATTGTACTTAGGTTTTGCTGCCACTACCAAATGCCTATCCCAGATGTGCTCRCCTCTTTGCGGTGGGTGAAATACCTCCCGGGAGGACACAATGGAGAAGGCTTTTATTAGAGTCGTTTTTCCTGCACTTGGAGCTTCCCAAGCTTTCCGCAGCACKGACTGTCAATGGGACACAGCATGGTCCTGAAAGAATGCATGCAAACAGATAGGCTCCTGTTTCTTAGTATTTGCACAGGCAGTGTTTTCTGCTTTCAGTAGAAAAGCTAGGCATTAGTTTGTTTTCTAGCCATTATTTACTTTATTGTATGTTTTAAAAAATTGGATTAATTTTCCCATGTTCACTGTAAATAAGTTCTTAGAAAAGCCTAGAAATAAATTGCAACCCGGTAGCAGGTACATTACAAAACTTAAGAGGACAAGAGCAAATCTTTTCCATCAGGTGGTAAAGGCCTGTAGCTAGTCTCAGCTTGAGTCATGCCTATACAGAAAGTGGAAAACAGTAATAAGACTACAGGTGCTGTAGGTGTAGGTGATACAGCCTCTATRAGGGAGCTGGAGGACAAGATATGTGCAGATTGCTCTGGTCTGGGTCTAAGTCATTGCACTGGGCTTAGACCCAGTGTATTTAAACTTCCTCCACATGTCCCTCCCTCACCAAAACCTCTCACACAGAAGTGCTCAAGTCCGTGCTTAAAAGGTATATATCCTTGGGAGAGCACATCTGCTGGCAGTGACAGCAGCTGTACAAAAGCATCCTCTTCTTACTTTCATCTCTTCCTAATGGAATGGAAAATGGAGCATAAAAATATTCTGCAGAAGGTTAAGTGCTCTCGTCTAAATGTGCTGGGTTTGGAGGAGTCAATGAAGCAAAGCCTGGGGGGGCAGGTGGCGGGCAGGGGGGCTGGTGGCCGCCCCGGTTCCCTTGTTTGCCTGCAGATGTGTTATTACAATTAACTTGAAAGCGGGAACGCGAGGGGTGAGCGGGAGGGAAGACGAGGAAGCATTTTTATGGCAGGAGGTGAAGCCTGCCCGGCGGACAGTGATGGAGATGGCCCTCCTGGTCTCCCTAAGGTCATTTGTTTTTATGTGAGGCGAGAGGTGTAAAAGCAGTGCGTGAAACCCAAACAGGAAGGGCCTGGCCGGCACATGTGGAAGAGCTTAACAGACACATGCTTGACCTCGGTCCCAGACTGTTGCTCATTGCTGAGCTGTCCTGGTAAATACAGACTTTCCTGGATGCATTGCTGTAGCCAGCTATGGCATGAGCTGCTGGCCTTAAGTTGATAAGGACTGCAGTTTGCCTTCTGCTAAGGCTTATGGAGAAAGGCTTATGTGGATGGCTGGCATTAGGATATATAGGTAAGAAAAGTTCTTCAAAAAGTCCTGCTGGATGGTGATACTAAAGATGCCTGTAATTGCACTGTGGTGAGAGTCTGGTATGTTTAATAGTGTTCCAGGCTAGAAGTGAAAGGAAGGAAAGGAAGRGGGGGGGRAAATGAAAAAAGGACATGATAATACCGAGAATAAAAGTTAATTAAAAAATAAAATCAAGAGCAATGTGTCTCTAAGGCCACTTCTTTCGCAGAGACCACCTGTCAAATGCTTCCCTGCCTATAAAGCCAAGATTGGCCTCCAATCTACTCTGCAGTTCTTTAATTTTTAATGCCTCTCCCCTGGTCTCACAGGTGGCTATTACAGGCAGAAGCTGTCGCCTGTATAGATACAGATGTGGAGGACGCGTGCACTAAAAGTAAGTGCTCACAACTCGGGCGCTGACTGTGGGCAAGAGYGGGAACTGACAACAGAGGTAGTTAAACTGCAGAGAACAACGAGTCTTGTCATGGTTGGGGATTGCCATGTTGCTCTTCCTCCTCCTCCTCTTCTCTTTTGACTCCTCAAAGTGTCCTTGCGCTTGCGCTCGAAGGGACAGTAGCATGAGATGGTGAACTGCAGGCAGGCAATTCAAGGTATGGTTTGTCGGGAGGATTTTGAGGCAAAAAAAMCCACGGTGGTTTTAATCCAAAGGTACTTTGCAGCTTCCCTGACACCATGTTTCTGAGTAAAAATGAGGGAGTCGTAATTCTTCCTACACCTGACTCGGAGGGGTGTTGTGAGGCTCAGTTAGTTAATTATAGTAAAGCTTCTGAATAATAATCATAATAACACTTAGCAAATGAAAAGCGAGTATTATTATCGTTAAAGTAATGACAAGGCACCCTGCTGAAAGAAGCAAATATCGTGCTGATTATTAAAATCATTTGTATTTAGTGGCGCAAATGTAGCTGCTGCTTTATAAACTAAGAGATGTAATCTTGTCCCTGAGCCATAACAATAAGTAATTCTCAGTGTTTTGTTGTCAGGTTTCTTGACACACGGGAACAAACAGATACTTTCAGGCAGAAGGGCCTTTATTTCATCAGCCAAGAGAGCAACATAAGAAGAAAAGAGAAAAATGCGTCAAGTTTGTTGATTATTTCCACCTGCCCTGAGGGTAAGCTCTCAGATGTGCTCCTGTCTATGTGGCCCATCACATCTTCCAGCTTTTCGTGCTGTTCCCTGTATTCAGCTCTCAGTACCCTATCTCCATGACTCCTCACCCTTCTTATGCGCTTGGTTGTATCTCCATGTATCTCATGTTTTGCTGGGATGCAGCAGGATAGGAAGCCTACAAATCTGTTCATCCATAAATACAGTACACTYGGACTGCCATGGGAATGTCTGGCATGGGAAGGAGCTCAGATGAGGGAAATGAGGAAGAGTTTGAGTAAAATCTGGTGAAGGGACAATCATTTTCATGACTTTGAAGCAAGCATCTATCTGTTGGTCAATGCTTCGCTTTCTTGTTACTTTATTTCTCCACCTTTAACTGGCATTTAATATCCTAGCAATGTGAAGTGGCCAGTCAAAAAGTCCTGGCTGTCAACTACCTAGTTTTTTTTTTTTTAAAAAAAAAAAAAAAAGAAAGAAAGAAAGAAAGAAAAAAAGCCTGTTCCCATCAGAAATATCCCCACCACCAATTGGTCATAGCCAGCTGACACTGAAGACTATGTCTCAGAAAAGGGGAAAGAATTGAATAGGTCTCTGGAGAAACTCATCACTCTCCAGACATGCTCTCTGAGTCCCATATTAAAATGGGGGAGAGAAGCAAATCTGCAGCGTCACTGTGTTGTATATTCTGTGTTGATAGATGGCTTCAGTTACCAGGGGTTTAATCCAGCATTTTTTTTTTTTTAGTAACGTAAAATACATTTTTGAAAGAGAAGTAAATAAAATGAGTATAATTGGCTATTGCTGTGGTTACACTGATGCAAGACCTGTAAATTGTGCTGGATGTTAAGAGTGTCAGGATTCCAGGTCTTGAATTCTGTTGCTTAAGAATGAGTTATTCAGCGAGGGGAAAAGTTTGCTTCAGCAAGCTTGACTACCTCAAGAGGAACCAAAATTGTTATAAAATGAAAGAACTAGCCTGTTAAAACAACCTTTTGGCCTTTGGGATGCAATTTTTCACCCTGAAGTTGACTTTTGATCCCAGGAACAGTTATTACTCGCTTAAATCTGAGGCGTGTGAATGTAGCATAAATATTTAGGCTGGCGTTGAGGTGTCACTTGAGGAAGACCACCTCCCTTTGCTCAGCGACTGCACATCTCTACTTCTACCAAAGTCTTTTTCTGTTGTGGATGATTTTGGGGGATTGAACTGTAGCCATTTTCACATCCTGGAGTGAGGTTACATCTATGGGCTTTGGGCTTCCAAACTCTCAGATACAACAAAAACAAAGGGAGAAAGAGCATTAAGATTTGTTATACAACTCTCCTTCCCTCTTATATGCCTGTCAGTAAGTTTCTGGAAGGGTGACTTTTGAGACCTGGCAATTCATTGCTTTAATTATAGCACCCTTAGACAGCTCTGTGACCTGCCAAGACTAGAAGGCACTTTAGAGACATATATTACTTTTATTTCTCATAAGAACTTGTCTGGAAGCTGATATCTCCCCAGATTTTCAGGTGGATTAGAAACAGAGTCCGTGGAGGTGTCCCTTGTGCTCCATTTTGGAAGAGGCACTTAGAAACTCTCTACTCTTGCTATTTCTTTGTTTAATTTCCTATATTGTCATCTATAAACATCTTCAGGAAAATATTAATTAGAGCGTGTATTCCGTGACAACTAACTRTAAATGGATTAAACATGCTTTACTTGATGAAGCAAAGAAGTGTTGATTAAAAGAAATTGAATTGTATCCCTGAGATAATTTTCTATCTCTGTGTCTAGAGAATATACCCAAACTAATGCTTGTAGAAGAAACTGAGTAGCTACACTTCAAGTATCTCAAAAATAATCTGCAGGACATACATATTAATTGATTGAATATAAAAATACTCCATGTAAACTTATGCTGAGACTTTAAATTGAGGTCCTGACCATACTCTATGGTCACTAGAGGATCCCACAAGAATGGGAACAACCTGGCAATTTTCAGTTTGGATAATTATGTTCTGCCTCCTCAGTACTTCCCATGCCCTTTCAATTAGTATGATAATCATCTTCACTTTGTGACCTAAACYGAAGTATAAGTGGTGGTACATGCTGGTAAATAGCTGTTGTGCTGCACCCCTGAACAGGCCACTTCTGCACGGAGGTGATGGAGACAGGAGCTTTGTCCTCCCACGTGTGGTCATGGTCATGGTGAACCATGGAGGGGCCAAAGCTGTCCTAGTATGGAAGGTCCCTTGGAAACACTTCTATATAAAAAGTCCAAAGCAGGTGGAAGAGCTCACTTTAAGCAAAGAAAAGACAATGAATAAATGAAAGTGTGGGAAGAAGTCATTTAAAATTCAGTAAAATAGTGGCAGGTGAGGAGACCTCTGGTGCAGCTCAAGGGTGAATTTTTAGTGTTGCTAGTGCAGTCCATCAYGCGGACTGCAGAGGAATGGGAAGGTGCTGCAGCCCCCATCTCCCTGACAGTGTGATTTAAGGAATTGTTCTTTGCTGGCATGGCCTTGTGTCTTGCAGTTGCCTTGAAAGGGAAGGAGAACCATGTGTCTGCTTGCTCATTGGCATTTGTCTTAGAAATAAAAAGAAAAGAAAAAAGGAGTGTGYGTGTGGGGAAGCAAGCAAGCAAGCAAAACAAGGGAGTGTGTGAGTCAGGAGGAGGTTTCTAAACTGAACCCCCTGACTAGCCACTCAGTAACAGGAGTGAACAACAGGAATGAATATTTCACTGTGCTTCACATGACTTTTTTACTTTCAGCTGAACGATGAAGTGGTTTTTATGCCTTTATTATACCTTGTAACAGATACAGTTTGCAAGGAGATGGTAGCACTAGCTGCCTTTCAAACACGGCTTCTTTGCAGGAGATTTGTTGCTGTTTTATATATTTTTGATATGCAGCCTAAAGGAAGTCTCTGAAGGGGGATCTGTCTTTCCTAACAGCCATCATTTTTATATAAAATCGAAGGTATTCATATTATGTCTTCATCTTCTATATCTCAACTAGTAACAATATCAAAACTACTCCCTCCTGACAACTATATTCATTTCTCATTAAAGATATTTCATGTTTTATTCAGGAATTTAAATGAAGCTATCAGAGCCTGTAATAGCAACAGTTTGGGATAATTGTATCTCATTGATGGCAGCCTCAAGAGTTCTAATTAATATATATTTAGCTCCCTAGCTGTCTTTAGACTGAACGGTTCAGTGTGAAAGACAGGGAGAGGCGATAAGGGGAGGGGGAAGGGAACAAACTTCAAAATAACATCCCTGTATTGAAATTTGGAGAGGAAAATCTGTGTTGCAAGAAGCAACTGTGGACTTTTTGTTCTTTATTTTTTTTTTATTTGAGCCAAAATAACTTTTGATATATCAAGCCCTTCTAAAAAGGAAAAAAAGAAAAAAGTAAAAAAGGAAAATAATATAGATTTACTGCCTACTTGTTTGTTGGGGGTGAGAAAAATGAAAAATATGTATTTTTCTCCTTCAATGATATACTTGATACGTGCATTCAGCTTATCAGTGGTCTCTGCTTTTATTACCTCTTTCTCTGCCTTCTCTCCAGCACTTCTTCAGCCACAGAGTGCTCCATTCAAAATTGCTCGGTTTCACAGATATGATCTGCAATGCAAACAGGCTCTCATTACACTTTTTCATACCTCCCGAAAAAAACAAAACAAAAAAAAAAGCTTACTTAGGCGTATGACTGATTAGCCCTTCCCATACAGCTCTCAATTTTCTTATCCCCTTTGGGCTTTTTCTTTCTCATCCTCCCTTCTTCTTTCCTTCAACACTGCCTTTCTCTCCGCTGTCTGAAATGAGGCTAGGAAGAGATTTGGGGAGGGGGGTATTATTCTGTCATTGGAATTCATAGCACTTGTATTCACTTACAAGCCTGAACTATTTTCTCAAATCACTTCAGTCTCTGTGACTTTCTCAGACTGCAGTTTATAAATCACTTTTGTGGTACACTATCTAGAGGGGATCAAGACCCCTGAAAGCTTGAGTCATATTGAATTGCATTGTGTAACGGAGAGTCATTAGGAGTTTACAGTCAAGGGGAAAAAAGAAGTCTTATAAATAGGCTAATTCAACTGGCACTTATATGTTTTAAAGGCATTATTGAGGAAGAAGGATGGTAGTATTATTTGCTCCCAATTTTGCTCTCATCATCAGCAGCTAAGGGTGGCTCTTGAATAGGACAGGAATAGAGATTTTGTAGACTTCCAGCTTCAAAAGCTTCCCTCCCCCTCCTTATTATTTAAGCAAGTACTAAGGACTGTTTAGGGGGTTATTTAACTGGTTTCAAAGCTGGAAGCTAATGCAGACTATGCTGTCTCAAATTGCCTCAGTTTCACCTGAATAAGAGTTGCTTCTTTTTCGTACTTCCAGCTGATTTTTCAAACATTCATTTGCAAGAAGTTGATGCACAGCAGAAAG
Organism: Nothoprocta perdicaria; assembly: GCF_003342845.1. NCBI lineage: Eukaryota > Metazoa > Chordata > Aves > Tinamiformes > Tinamidae > Nothoprocta > Nothoprocta perdicaria. The sequence continues at coordinate 1,124,377 of NW_020455488.1, forward strand.
CTTTCTGAGGAGGGAAGGATTTATGGTGGAGGGAGCTTTTGTAGCAGTTGCAGTTTTCATTGACAATAAGGATATTCCTCTAAAACATCTATTTGAAAAAAAAATAGCAGAGGAATGAAGGGAGGTGATATAATAATATATTTATAATATTTGRGTGTGTTTCACTTGCAGATTCATGAGCATAAAAGTGTCAATCTCAGGGCGTTGTCTTGCTGCTGACTGCGTTTCCTTGGCCGAGGGTGGCTGGGTATCGAATACCTGGATATCCTCACGGCCCGATCCAGGTGGGGTGTGCGGAGAACAATGACCAGAAACCGGAGGCGGTACCAGGGCAGTGTCAGGAACAATGACTCCCTGCCAATGGAGCTTGGGCTTAGCAAAAATTGCTTAAAAAAAAACAAAACAAAACAAAACAAAACAAAAAAACACACACACAATTGATGGTGTCATCTGCAGATCTGATTCCTGTGCGCTCAATTTCCATGTTATCTATGGGGTGGCTGTTTTCAGGACAAAGCAGGATTTTTCTTGAAAAACAGAGCAACCCAAACCCACAGCAACTCTCAAAAAATAAAAACAAAAAAAAAAAAAAAAAAAAAAAGAATAAAAATAAAAAAAATCAGCCAAGCAAGAGCAGTGTGAGAAGTTCAAAGGGTGGAGAGTTGAGCGGGCTCACGTGGCCAGCAGCAATAGGCTGCCCTTCACGGAGGCTCTACGCCAAGTGTCTCCTTGGGAGCCGCTTGATGGGTTGCTTTGCAGCTCTGCCCCTGCACTTCCATAACCTGGGTTGGAAACTAGCCCAGTCCTAGGAGATAGAGGGTCAGTGCGGTTTGATAGTGTAAGGTCAGAAATGGAATGAAGCCAGGATATCTCAATTGAGATTCGAGTGTGTAAAAGGATAAATCAAAAAAAAAAGCAAAATCCTTGAAGGGATGCCTTGCAGCTGTCTTGGGAAATGAAAGGCTTTAAAAGAAGAAAGTTCGAGAAGAGGAGAATCCTGCAGCCAGGGCAGCTAATGATGTTATTTGGTCTCTTCTCAGAGAATAGGAAAGTCCTTGGTCTTGTTTGGAAAAGTACAGGGTGTGTTGTGAAAACTGGGGAGAGGAACTTTGCTTTGACGGAGTGATCTGACAACATATTGGTGAGGCTGTATATGCGGGCAAATACAAATTACATTATCTTTCTGAACAAATGCATCTAAGAGAACATTCAAAAATGGCTCTGGCAATTGCAGGGCCATTCTCTGTCCTTGAAAAGTCTAAATAGGTCTAAAGTTCACTGGTTAAGTCATGAAGGGGAAAAGAACGGGCTTTTTTTTTTTTTCATCCACATTAATTCTGAACATCGCAGTCTCATTTTGCTGCAGGATACTTGTAATTTTACGCTTATTTAAACAGACACATATGTAGTTTATGGGCATATTCTAAGGGAAAAAAAGAAAAAAAAATCCTGTAGCTCAGAGCGCAATTCTCATGGGCAAACACCTGATCCCCTTTAACACAAGATAAAAGGGAAACTATTCCCGTGTCAGGCTGCTACGTCGCGAGGTTTTGCTAGTGGTACCGCGCAGCACCGTGATGGTTAAACTCACAGGTCTGATGATTTTCTGGCGATTATTGGAGATTTGTGCCAATGCTACTCAATCCAGTGGTAGCAGAGCTGGTGCCACACAATCCTGGTGCAGGAGAGATTTGAGAGCTGAGGRTGGGCACAGCTGCCAGTCAAACATGGGTTTAAGGTGGATCTAATTGTTTCAAGTTGCCTCCGCCCAGATCTTTACTCTTTTAAGGGATTTGCAGTTTCTTTCCTCTTCTTCAGTAGTTCCTGGTGGTTTGATATTTTTATCMTTATTAGTATTTTTCTTGAGAAAAGCAAGTTAATGCTCAGGTTGCGTGTGCTAACATGTCTGCCTCCTGCCATTAATATTTATAACTTAAAATTTGATTTTTTTTTTTCTTTGAAGTGTCCTATGTTTTGGCTTTGCAGTATTTCCATGTATTTTTTTGCAAGCTTTGGGTTGCCTTGTATCACTCATGGAGGCAGCCAGAACTGTTCAAAAACTTATAGCTGAGGCCATAAGCTCTCTTTTCCTGCTTGTATTCATAAATCTAATCTYCCTGTTGGTCCTCGCTGCCTGAAATTGTGGCTTTAGTCACTGTTTTGCAGGATATCCCAGAACTGACGTCTGAGAACAGCATTATACTTTGGATTTCAGAATACAAGTAAAGCAAATATAGGTGAGCTCCTGGTTCCGATGTATCCAAGTGCAGCATGTCTTCTCTTTAGTTATAAAACAGCAAGTGAATGTTGACTGAGTAACGTCACAGTCATATTTGCATGTGCACTGAACCAGGAGGTATTTCTTGTTCACACCAATATGGACACAGYATAAACGCTGTAAGACAGCACATTTAGGAGAAGGTTCCTTTGGGCAAACCCAAGACGTGCGTTTAGTTCAGACAAACCCTGGAGAATCAGCCAATGATACTTAACTGTCCAAAGTAATTTGTGGTCTGATGTATCCCAGTCGAACTTTATTGCTCTCTTTTTACAAATTAAATGTAAAAAAAAAATCAGGAAAAGGATTAATGGTTCAGATGTGCTTCCAAAATAGAAGGTTGATAGTCTGTCTCATGCTGTTCAGAACTGTCCAGTGTTTGCTCATAAACATTCAGAGAATCAATGGGCTTTAATTTGATATTTAATCTGTGCAGAGGCATCTATATGCTTTAAAAAGGGTGAGTATTCCACTGCATTTCATTTTAAATGATATCATAAATGAGTCATTTTCAAAATCTTTTATGCCATCTTAATATAATTAACTAACAGCAGTGCTAAACTGTTAACCTGTATCTCTCCTGAAATGGCTGGCAAAATATTTCCGACATCTAAAGCCTACGTAGTCTCTTTTACAGATATAAAGGCCGAAGGGAAAAGAAAATGAAGAGGTTCAACTAAGAATTTCCTCCAGTTCTGACAGCAGCGAAGCAGAATGAGACTGCCTGAGGTTTCCTCTATGAGGGATGCATGGTTCTCCTGTGCAGCAAGGGTTTTCCTTGCAGAGTCATTGTACTATTGACTTTATCTAGTCAACTATGCTTCTGGAAGCAACATAACCTGAAAGCTAAGTGCCTTTGATGACAGATTTTTTTTTTCAGTAATTTTTGAGAGAGGAAGAAAATTCTAAAGATTACCACCCCCTTCTTCTAATTTTCTTTTTGTGGGATGTTACTTTATGCTCTATGTCCAAGAACTTCAAACCTTTCAGAACTTCCTGGAGGGAAGACTGTGACTGTGCCATGATTCACAGAGCTGGAAACTACTGGAAAATGGGAAAACTTTTGGCCTTCAAAATCCCTCATAGGCTAAACAGCATATCAGCAAAACTTATCTAGGACTGTATCCAGATGCCAGGTAGCTTACAATCAGTATTATTTTAATAATTATTGAAGAAGTTGGTAGGGGGCRTATGGCTTGATGTTTCAGATTGTGTAGCTCTTTTATTATTTAAAAATATATGAAGGTGTAATTGTCCCTACAGCCAAATGAAGACGCAGGTGTAAAGCTAAGACATTTTCACATTAATATAGATCTGGTTAGCGCAGACTTGTTTTAGCAGAATAGCAAAGACTTGTTTTCTGTAGAGTTGGATGTGAAGTAAACCACAATCCTAAGAGGATTTTGATTATTTGTCTGTGCCAAAGCTATACCAGCTTGTCTTTACTGGTATCATTCTTCTATTAAATGAAAACAAGCATAGATATCCTGTTTCTGTCCATTTTAGCTCTTTCTAGATAAAGCAAATGCCTTGAGTGCTTGGCTGTTAAGTCAAGAAGACATTTTGCATCAGTTCAGTGAAGACTGTGTTGAGAAGAGGTCCCTATTTCTCTTTGTTTTGCTGCTATTTATCACTAGAATAAAGATAATTTCTGTCAGAAAGAACTTTTTGCACTGTAGAGGATGTGGGTTAAGAACAGAAAAAAAGATCAGTCCCAAAGTCTAGTATCAAATTGCAGCTTGGCCTAGGAGAGAATGGAACAAGAAGGGTGTCTTCTTGCTAGTTATCCTTCAGCTTCACCATTCTCTTATAGGATTTAATCTATTGTTCCAGCAAATTCTGCCTAAACCTYGACTGCTCTTAGTTTTCCAAACAGGGGCAGAAAGCTACATATACCCAGAGAAACTAAGGATACTGAAAAATCTCCTGGAAGCGAGGTGAGGGAGAGAACGGAGGGGAAAGGATTAAGCAAAACCCTGCTTTGAATCCATCCTTGCGCAGCCGTCTGTTTGACACATCAACAAGAAACAAAGAATTGAAATCAAATGAAAGGTGCAGAGATTAGAAGAGAATTGCCTGTAGGATTTCAGCAAAGCCACCGAGGGCTTGTGCCAGCGCTGGCCACTGTCCCCCTCTTCCTCCCCTCCTCCTTGCCTCGTCACACGATACTACTTGGGAACATGTTATCAAGGACTGAGAATCAGGCCAGTGGCTGCTGATGGTAAAAGGACATGACATGTGCACAAGGCAGGGCATAGGGGCTGGCTGCACATATTAAAGGCAAACACATCACAATCCGATTAGTAGAAATGGAGTGTGTGTGCTGGCTCTGGGATTTTTTTTTTTTTTAAGTAATACTTCTGTGCTTTTTTTTTTTATTGATTTATTTATTTTTGAAAGGAGTAATTCCCTCCTAGCTTTTCTGCCTCCTCCTCTCCCTCCTCCTACCCACCTTGAACTCCTTCATCTTTGCATTTTCACCTCTCGGAGCTCCCTAGGAACATGAGTTCAAAGGCAATTGGAGTATGGAAAGAAAAGGGGGGAGGGTGAGGGAGAGAAATATTGCAAATGCAAAGAGCTCTCTAATCTCTTTTTGACCTGTCCTGTACAACAGGCAATTTCTGCAAAGCTAACACAAACTTGTAAATCTTCAGTGCTGGAGGGATAAAAGCTATGCATGTTGTTTTGCTAGAAGTTAAGCTGACTAGCTAWATATGTGTGTATAAGAGTATATATGTAAAATGTATATATGAACTTTTCTAGCTGTGTTTTGTAAAGTTGTCTTTAAAAGCGTTTCATCTTCYTCACCAAAGTTTTTATCATTTTACTAGGCTGTTTCTCTTGAAGCTTTCTCTTATTTCAGTAGGAATGAAGGAAAAAGATTTCTAAAGAAAGGACAGATTTTAAGATTCTGTTCCTTGAAAAAATACAATTTTCATTACTTCCAAAGGTGATATATATCTACAGCACACTTTATTGCATGCAGAATAAAGAATTCTGTATTCTGTATTCTGTCTGTATTCAATATCTGTAATATTGTGTTCAGCTTTTGATGAAATGAGCATCACTATGTTATTGAAATGCAGTCTTCCTGATTATTTTGCTCCTATTCTAAGTAAATAATTAAACACATGCCTAAATTTAAGTTTGTGCATAGCCCCATTGAGGATAAGGGAATTGCCTATGTTTAACATATGTCTAAACTTAAACTCCCTGTAAGTAGTTTGCTGGTTGAGGCCAAACATTTCATCTCAAATCATTATACTCAAAGGTATCCTTGCTCAGCAAATCACTTAAAAGCCTGCTTAATTTTAAGCATATGTCCCATTCACATGCTTAGAAGTCATTTTGATAAAATGCATGGTTATGAGGTTAGTTGGAGGGAAAAGTTAATTGAGAAATGGAACAGGCTTTTCTCTGCACTGGGACAGTAAATATGTAGAATTTATTTAGAGGAAAACAAAGCCATGGGGAAAAGGAGAAGTTCAAATGAGGTAGGTGGACCTACATGGGCATTTGAGCTTCCTTCCTTCCCACAGCTTCCTCTGTTCCTATAATCTCAGCACAGATGTTTCCTTTTTAATCCCTGGCTCCAGCTGGCAGCGCATCTCTGCTCTCCCGTACTTAGTCGCAATTACTGTAGACATTAACTCTGCACATGCTTAGGAAATTGACTTCTTTCTCTTCCTTGGAAATGTTGCTCATCATCAGGTTTTTAACAGCCAGAAATAAAGGCCATTTGTGTACTGATGAATCCTATTCCCTTCAAGATTCGTAAGAGAGATGAAAAACACATGAAATAGACTTAAAACAACTGCTGCCGTTGTAGATGATTTGGATATAGAGTCCACAGGACCTTCTTTTTGCGTGGGGCAAGGGGTCTTCACGGGACGGAGAAAAGATAGGAGAAATGTGTCCAGTATATACTATATTCACCTGCTTGTTGCTGGTTTTGCAAACCCACTGGTTTTATGGATTTTGACTTGCAAAGCAGGGGCCAGGTAGCTAAGCTGATCTCACAGTCTGGTGTGATRTTGCTGAACTTACCTGCAGGGGTCAAACAAAATTTCAGCAAAGACAACTCAAAACCCGTGATCAGAGCTGATGACCTATTGGCCAGAGCCATTGCTTCCCTCGCACCAACCTTGAGACYCAGCACCTCATGATCACCTATTTAYGTGTCCTGCTGCCGAAATTCCTTCAGAACTGGCCCCCTTGTGACCCACATGCTGTTCTTACTGACCAAAAAGTAACTTTGCTCTGAGCTTTCCAGCAATGAAGAGTCCTCTGTGATGTGCTCAGTCACTGATTTCCAAGATCCTAATTACACTRTCCTATTTTTCTATATCCAAATCCAGCAATTTTCCACTATGTGGATAAGGGATCCAAGATATCCAGCTGACCACAGAAGATGAGGCAGGTGGACAACGGGAGAATCTGGAAGTGCCATACTCAGGTAAGCAGTTTGACYGGTTGGAAACTGTTAAATAATGTAAAGAGTTGAAATATCTTTGAAATAATCAGAAAATCCTTTTGTTGAGCTACATTTTGTCGTGGCCTCAGAGATTTTCTGTTCTTGAATCTGATGAGAAAACTAAACTTGTTTGCTGAAATCCTGTAATGAAGYTATCATATAATGTTCACCGTGTTCTCTTCGTTATTCCTAGCCCTTTTACAAAACGCCGAATCCATTTTGTTTGCTTTCCACAAGAATCCTGCAAAGTACATGCACAGGTAGCATGGTCGTAATTTCAAGTGGCTGCTAATATGATGTGTATAACTTGAGACATTTATGTGAGCACCGAGAATAAGAGGACAAAGCTGGCAACAATGTGAGGTCATCTTGCCTGCAAACCACCTAGCCATTGTCCCCCAGGTAAGAGATTGGGAATGTGCTTATCTCTACCAGTTAGTGTTCTTAAGTGAGCAGACCATTACAAATTGGGTGGATGTGTTGCTACAGACAGTTCATACTATCTCTGAGGCGATAAGAAAGGTGGGATTTGTTTGACAGTTTTAGGACTAAAATGAGAAAGTTCTGCTGCACAGTAACAACTCTGGATGAGGTTATGAAAAAATTCTACAGATGAGGGTATAGTTTTCCCAGGAATGGTCCATAAAATCTAGATGGTTTTATCAAAGAAAAGGCTTATTTACACTATATTGCCTAATAGTGAAAGCAGCTTAAACATAATTGCACTCTGCTGAAAGGGTGCAGTGATTGAGTATTTTGGCTTCCTTGTGCTATTGTATCCTTTCACTGATGGGGAACAAGAAGGGAGAGAAAGGAGAAAACAGAACTGAAAGTGCTTGAGAAGAGTTCAACCTTGAAACTGTCTGCATTAAATACAGGAAAAGTTCAACATGAGCCCTCTTTGCAACTTGTTCAATAAAAGCTGTTCTAAGAGCTTTTCATATTTTTTGTTAAGCTTTGACTTTTTTTTTTTACTCTTCTCAGTCAAGATGGAGGATGTACGCAGGCATCTCTGAGATCAACGGTTGGTAAATTAAAGAAAACTAAGTGCAGCTTTGCTATTGCAGAAAAATTAACTACGCAAAATCTGCCATGTCAGTAAACCAGGAAAAGAAAAAGTTACGCAGTTTCTTAATTGTGCAGCTTGTTTTCTTCCCTCTTAGCATGCCTAAGAAAGCCACAAATGAATCAAGTTTTATATTTGAGGCTTTTGCTCTTAGAGGAGATTTTGTTTTGCTTTGTGAGAACAACTTGGAATTTACTTAAAAGAAAAAAATAAGGCTACACTGCACCCAGTCTCTTACCCCAGTTTCCTGCAGATGCAGAGCTGCAGGATGCACTAAGATGAAATAAGACCAGAACCATTGAGAGGTCGGACAGAATAAGGCATCTATAATAGAGTATTTAAAATTTGAAAACATTTCCAGGTGACTTAGTAGCTAGACTCTTGAATGACCAGCAGTGCAAAAATGCTACCTCCGCATTCCTTGCAGGATAAAGCTACTTTAAAGCAGCCTTCCCCTACCCTCCCAGTTCTTATTCATTAACTCATAGCAGTGATCATTAAAATTAATTTTCTGTATCACAGAAATTTTGCAAGTTTGTCATCTTTAGCTTCTATTAGTTGACCTGGTTTAGCTAGTAGTTGAGAATGTTTGAAAGGAACTAATTTGCATTTATTTATACATCCCCCGAGTTTCAGACAGTATATGCCTTGCATATAATGTAAGCAAGGAAAAGGGATTAACAGCTGCTATGTGGAACCAGCTAGATTTGTAAGTGTGATTTCAAGTCCTTCTGAAGCAATTTCTTGAAACTCACAAGCTTGTTGGGTCTCTCGCTGTCTGAATGTGTTGGCTGGTGTCATGTAAAGTTTGGAGTAGGGATCAAGTGCACATTCTTGCTGTGCCCTTTTTCTAATAAAACTTGGCTATTATGGCAGACTTGGGCGAGACTTCAACTGTGATGGAAATAAATAGAGGATATTTATATTATCAAGGTGCTGGGAAGTGGGACCTCCTAGGTCTCTGTCTCCCAAGCTATGTCACCGTGTCCTGAATGGCCACGTTGCCTTTCTCTGTCTTTGTCTGGGCTTCTTTGTCTACAGGAGAACTGCATCTATTTTAATAGGTATTTCAGCACATTCTCAACTAAGCTGTAGAGCAAAAYACATGCTGCTGTGAACCCGATTTCCATGCTACATTTATTGAGGATTTAGCAGGAGGTGAGGGACTCTAATTTCATCCCATAAACTGCATATGCATAAGCAGCTCAGGTGTGAGTTTGGTTATTTTCATTTATAGACAATGTATAATAAGAACCACAGTGCAGAATGAGGGCATGAATGAGATGTAAGCTCCAAAAGCACATTTCTAAACAAAATTTGACCACTAATGTAGATGCAGCCTACATTTCTCTCTTCCCAAATCCCATATGAGAATGACTATTTGGATCAGAGTAGTGATTCTCTTAAGAAATACTGATGGTAGCATGGGAAATGGAGAATACAGTCTTTCTTCCCTTTCTATTTGTAAGACATTTGTGAGTAGGCATAATTTTTTTGATATCAGCTTTGTGGTTATAATATGATTTCTGAAAGCAGTTCAGGATGTTCAATATCTGTTTGAATTTCATTTTTCTATTCTTGCTTTTGTTCTCTGTCTAAATGATCTTGATGTTTAAATAACTTAAAATKATATTCTTGATTATAAATTTAAGTTGGTTTCACACAAACACTTCTAAATAATTGATTTAAGKGGCAATTTCCCTGGGAAAATGTACATCTTAAAATATTTGCAGAAAACAAATTTGTATAAATTTAATTTGACATTTCCGCCTCACCATACTTGCCCATCTCCATTGTGTTTACAGGCAGAGGTTGTGCTTTTGGCAAGTTGAGATTTAATTTTGTTTTTATAGCTCACTCTAGAAGGAAGGAAAATTGGCTCAGATTGCAAATTCAAATGGAGTTTTTCCAAGTGCCTATATTGTAAGTTCCATTCACCATTTGAAAACCGAGCTATCTACATTTTTGCTTCTTATATTATCACTATGCACTAGTGATAACAAAGCTGGCAAGCATTATTCATGGTGTTGGACTCATCAATTCAATGTTATCATTAGATGGAGTTCAGAAGCAGGCAAGAAGAGAGCCAAGAAACACATTGCAAAGCATTTTTTCCCCAAGGAATGGGCACAACATACCAACATCTCTTCCAGCCTTCTAAAAGAACATTAGAAGAAAGACACTTCTTTTAGCTAAAACAAACAGAACAGAACTAAAGAAAGCAAGCAGTGGCTGTACATTGTACAGCCACTGGGATATACCAGCCAGCAAACTATCTTCAGAACCACTGAAAATCAGACTTTTGGGCAGAATGTAATCCTAGCTCTGGTGCTTACAAGTGTAGGAAAAAAAAAAAAAAAAAAAAAAAAAAAAAAAAAAAAAAAAAAAAAGGATAAGAAAAAGAAGAGAAAACAGGGAAAGGCCTTTCAGGTCAGCAAAGCAAGTCCATCCCTTGCTTATCCAGGATGTTGCTGACAGTGTTTTCACATCCATGAGTGCTTTGTCCAGTGTACTTTAACTTCATTGCTTGGGCTTCCGTCTGTTCTCAGGAGACACCATTCCATTTATTTCTTACGAGATGGCTCTGTGAATTTTTTTTTTAACTTTTATTTTTATTTTCATTGACAAATCAAGCAGTAAATATTGGGTGGCCAGGCCCAAACTTCTCCAAAGTGCAGATTTTTTTTTTCCTAAGAATGGGAAAAAGCTTTCAAACGAGATAGAATCACCTCCCCCTTACTGCTCGCCATCACAAAACCCTGACTGCAGAAGCATCTTGTTTATCCTCTGAAGTAGAATCCCYTGAGATCTCAGAAATACTCCTTAACCTGAAAACCCTCTTTGTTTGGAAGGATAGGAAATAATGGACTGTTTCCACAGTAGCTAAAATGTAGGGTTTTGTCTAGAATTAGTGTTAGCTTTTATGAGGACACAGACTTTTATGCGTATTTCTGAACCAGACATGTGTTATGATCCTGAATGTCTTCAGTGACATGTTAGCTCTATTACTAAGAACTGTCTGTCTGTCTAGGGATCCACTTGTCGGTGTGAGGCAGTTTTGAGCCTGATTCCGGATGGATTTACCCCACAGCTCTAACTCAGACAGCTGCTATCAGCAGCGTGGTGCTGGCGTTGAGGCAAAGGTGGCTGAGCCTGAACTCCTGCACTTTGCATTCCAGGGAGGAATCACATTTTGGTTTCCAGTTTTCCCTTTTAGTCCTACTCAGATCATATCTAGCTTTGCAATGGGAAATAGTTGGAGGAAGAGTATAGGGGGCAAATTGCAGCTATGCTGTGTTCTGCCTGAGAATTTGCAGGCTGCTGTGCAAAGCATCCAGCTCTTCGTACTAACAGGAGTKCTAATATGATGTATTAAATGTCATACCAGCATCGCTGGGTATGCATATCTCTCCTGTTGTACTGCCTGTTTATGCTTATTCAGCTCTTTGAATAATTTAACACATTTCATACTCCAAATTACCCACAACAGTTTGACGGGGCTGCTGGCAGTTTACTTGAAACACTCAGTGTTAGGTCAAAGTAGGGCCCAAGCATCTGCTAAATAGAAGGACATTTCCTACTTAGCAAAGCATAATTAGACATATTCCTGCACACTTTTCTTTTCAAAAATAGGTAAGTATATGCTAATCCCAATGATACCATAGAAATAAAGGGCTGTGCCTTCTAATTCTATGTACAGCTTTCCACTAGGAATATTTAGGCTGAAGAGAAGGAAGAATTACAGAAGCTAATAATTGTCTAGGACAGGTAAAACTAGGAAAACAGCAGATCTGTGTCAGCATGTCATGGCTATGGTTGCTGAATGGTGGGCCTGGGTGCTCTTAGGTTGGAGTTTGGGATGTGGGAAACTTCACTGGCAACAGTGCAATTATCTTGATGTGTTCATCTAACACTCTTGTCTTAAAACAACCATCCATGGGCTAAATGATGAATCAGGGAGCGGGAGTGATGTTTTTTACAACATCGGTAGATTTGGAGAAGGAAAGAACTTCAGGCAATTCCCTCTGCTCCAGATGCCTCGAAAGTGCATGGACCAAGTCTCCTACTGTCTGTTCTCCTCCATCCTCTGCACTGGTGGACCAAATCCATGGTAGGTGCCTATTTTAAACGCGCACTGCCAATTCTCCAGCTTTTTCTTTCTCTAGGGTCAATTAACTCACTTTTATTCTTAATCATCACTGTTCCTCCATCTTCACTTTGAGAAACTAGAGAAAGGGAAGGCAAGGCAGCTGAGCAAAACAGTGTGTGTTTTMAATTAAGACTGCAAAACCTCAGCCCTTGCGCTGCATCAGGTGGTGAGGGATCTCTCCCTCCTGCTGTGGCTTGCCCAAGTCCCAGCAAAGTGATGATGCAAGGCACAGTCAGTGGAGCTATTTGCAAAGTGACAGCAGGGCTTTGATTGAATGAACCTCCTCGGTGCAAAGCAGCACGCTGCTCTGGAGGATATGCTGAAAATCTTTCTTGGGGATTTGCACATCCTTACAACAGCCGAGGGTCTGTAATGAAATGTTTGCTTATCATCCATTTAACCCACTTCGAAACAGTCTGAGCCTGCATGGTAACCTCGGGTCAAAACTATTTTGGATAGCTGAAACTCATGATAAACACATGCTTTTGAAGGTTAGAAAGCCATCGGTGAGAGACATCAGACTTGCTTTTTTTATTATTAGACAGGGGTAAAAATCCAGGAGTGTTCAGAGGAGCAAGTTTTGTAGAGAACATGAAAAATGGGGGGGAAGGGGCAGAAGGAAGGAGGATTTTTTTTTTCTCATACCAAACAGCATTGCTTCTGCAGCAAATCCTTTTTCCTTGCAATTTAAGATTGTGCTTGAAATAAGGAGCCAGCTACACCCTGCGGGGAGCAGAGGGCAGCCTGTCCTTCTGGAGGCTTGGTTGCCTGGTTTGTATATACCTGATAATTACCAGGGAGCTGGTAGGAATCCAATCGTGCCACGTTCATGTGCTCCAAGCAGCACCCGAGTCACAGCAGCCTTGTTCAGACTGAGATCTCCAAGTGGGGAAAAGATGATCCTCCCAAAGCACAAGTCCTTGCTAATAGCCAGTTGTGGCCCTATCAAAACCATAACTGGACCTGCTAAAGGTCTATGTCATGTTTCAGCTGAACTAAGCTGAACTAAGGTATCTTAATGGAAATATTTCAGTTTGAAAAGACACCTTTATTTCTCAAATCTGTGTAGAAAACCTGCAAGTCACTCTGCAATGTGGGAGGACACCCAAAGCATAGTCTAGAGCATGGTACTGCTTATAGGTTTTTGCAGCACCTTAGAATCTGGGTCCAAGGAGTGAGAGAAGTGGAGATGGGAAAAGAAGGGATCTCCTAACACAGTCAGTCACAGCTACCTCCTTAGCTATCACACAGAGACCACAAAAGCTAGTATCAAATAATTCTTGATACAAACCTTGAGATAGGTGCCAGTACATCCATTTGCACACATGTGTACAGATGTGCAAGTAAAATCTCATTCCTTAAAATCACAATCCAGTCCCTTCAAGCCACCGCCCTTTGAACCAGCTCTGTTTTCTCAGTAAATAGCAGTGTGCTATCCTGTTGCTTTCCCCTTTGCTTGCAGGATCATGTCATGCTCAACACACCAAGTGTATTGCCAGAACTCCTGCATCAGTCAATTACTCCTGTTCTACAATGGAGCCACTAATCCAGGTGCAATGAGAGAAGCAACTACAAGGGATGCTAGTGGAGGAGGCCACGTTTCCTCTAGCCTAGGGGCTCCACGCTAAGTGGGCTCAGCTTCCCCATTGAAAGATACTGTTTTTTCTTGTCCCTCATGGTAAGAGATGGCTAACTCTCTCTGGGAGCTGTGCATTCAGCTTTGTTCTTCCTCCCTCCTCTGCTGTCGCCAGTAATTAAAGCTGAGCAGAAAAACTGAACATGCTATTTTTTGAATAGATATTTGAAATTTAAAGCGGAAAAAAAAAGTTGTGAAACTTGTCAGATCAATGATTTGACACATATTATTTAGCTGCCTCTAAATATTCTGGAGTGAGAACTTAGCTAACAACTTGTTAACAAAGCATAATTCGGAATAAAACCCAGCTCTCTTTTCACTAGCTGCTTTTGCAATATGGGCTAGTTCTAATAACTGTCTCTCTTCTAAATACTGACATGATACTAACTACTGAAGTAGAAATCTGGGAATTTCTGGCTCTTTAAGGCAAGGAATTACAATGGCAACAGAGAAGTTCCATCTACCAAGGCTTAGTCCTCAACTTATTGCTTAACATTTAAGTGCAAGGAAATTACCCAAGAATTACACCAAGGTCTTGGAGAAACGAAGCTAGGACCCATAGTCATCACCCMAAAATAGTTTGTCTTTCCAGCTAAGCACCTAACAATGGGTGACATATAAGGAAGAAAAAAGGAAAAAAAAATAGAGGGAAAGTTTTGTACATCATACATGCACTGTAGTTTGTTAATCTGCCCATTTTAACATGTCTTACTCTTTTTGTTTGGACTTCTTTTAAAGAATGAAAGAGCAAAGGCCTCTTTTTCTCTGAGGTGTTACACTCTCACGCCTGTAAACCACGGATTTTTCCCATGTGAAATGAAAGGGCAAGCACATCTTGCTACCAGTTTTGATGGTGTAGAGTTATGTAGTATATAATCTCTATTATTTTTCCTGTGATTTGTTAGTGACTGTTGCTAGGTAATGCCTTTTCCACTAAGCATCAGTGAGCTAATGTGAGGGCTTCGAGAATGTTTCATTGTATAATTAAGCCCTTGGTGGTGCTGACTTATACATTATAAAATTCTCATATCTTTTTCATGTTAGCAAGAAAAAGTTACTATGGTTTTACCTYTGGTGACATAAGAAACACCACTGAAGTAAACACAAGTTCTAGTTAACATTGTCATATTCCTTTTTCTTTTATTATAACTTGCACACAGCTATCAATCTGCCATCATGGTGACATCTAGCCATGCTCTGCGTTGTCTAGATGGGCAACACATGAGATCTTTTAACAAGAAAATGGAAAGCATGACCAAGAAGTAGTACCGATAGATCCTGAATCTGTAGCCYCAGTGCTCTACTAAAACATCATGGTCCCTTTATTCTGGCATTTGGACCTAGAGATAGGACTGATGAATAGAAATGCTACTTTGGGAGGACATAGACTAAAGTAAGAGATGAGAGTTCCCCCAAGATAAAGATGGGCCTTCATAATTTTTGTCTTACATTTATGGCACTCTGCCTTGTAGCTTCTTTTTCTCTGTGCAGTGTGTAAGAGGGGACAAGCCACTCAAAGTACCTCTATTTCCACAGACACTTAGTAATACAACGCTATGGGTAGGYAGACTCCTTGCACTGCAGATTTCTTATTGACAGACGTGTTTTTTGACTGATTATTGAATGGGTGCCATGTGTGAATCTCCAGGGGGACAGCAGGAGATGAATGGGGTGCTATTCCTCTTTTTCTTACTACTTTATTTTTGTTTTTGAGCTTGGAGGTGATGTTGACTGCTAGTGAGAACAGGTTTCAGTGTTTTCCATTGCACAGTTTTCTCGGGACTGATGATGAAATTGCATTTGGGGAAAGGTGAGGAGGAAAGTCCTCTCATTCAACATAGCTGCATAGAGGCTGCTGCTGGCAACAGCTTGGTGCAGGATTTCAGGTTCATTTTCCACGAGGCATGAGCCTCAGTGAGGAAAGATGAACATGGCAGGGACTGCATTCTTGCAGAATATCTTCTATAGATAATGCTGATCTGGTGAGCAAAGCCAAAGTGATATACTTTAAGATACAACAATGAATGCAACACACTTGATTCATATCTTTAATTTAGAAAATGTATTTCTATGGCTTGGTCAGGTTTTGGATTCTTTGCTGAAGCCATCTACTATCAAATTTGGTGATTAAATGCAATGCGCTTCCTTTCTGTAATTAAAAAAAGAACAAGAAAAGAAAGCAAAATCTCTATGGTCCATTTCATAAAAGTTCCCCAACAGTAATTAACTAATATCAGTTATCTTCTTGCTATTTAGGCTTCCTGATACTGCAAAGCATAGTGTAGCTTTTTGAATTATTAGGGATGTYGAAGTGTTCAGGATGGCAGTCACGGGATCCCTTGTGTTTGAGGTCTGTACAAACACAGAACAAAAGAAGAGTGCCCAACTAACACACTCACAAAGTAACTACAAGGCAGTTGGCGAAAGATGAATATAGACGGAGGCAGAGCACTATGCTGGGAATGATTATAGTCTAACTGTTAGCAAGAAAGGCAGTGCTCATGWGATACCTTTAATCCAGCTACTGGTGATTATTTTTTTCTGGGCAATCACCCCCTCTTCCCACCAGTATCTTATAGGATGTAGCTTATAAGTAATGAATGCGTATTCATTAAAGGGTACCATGCTCTTGCAAGAGAAAAGCCTCTGTTTGCTTCTCCACCAGGTTGGAGCCAGCGATTTTCAAACCTCTTAAAAGTCACAGGCTGAAGCAAGAGCTGGATTTCCATCGTCTTGGCCTTGAGATTTTCACCTTGAAGCAGCAAGACCACCCTGTCACTTGTTAAACTCCCATTCACCTTTATTTCTCGTGTTAATTGCTAAAGACATAATTCTTCTTAATCATAGTCTTCCAGGTTGAAGTGGGGAAGTTTAGCACTTCATAACAACAAACTTTGCTTTAATCTGCAAGCAGGATATCATTCTAAAATTCCCTGTAATCAGTTAGAAAAAAAAACTAAAAAGTAAAAAGAGGAAAAGTCAGTCTGAAAATTAGTAAATGGGACTGTCGTTTCTCTGTTAAAAATGAAGAAAAGCAGATTTCTTGCTAGTCATTAGCTGTGGGCTGGATGAGACCAAAAATACATATCCTCATGGGAGCAGGTATAGCATGAGTAAGAGCCATGAACAAATATTGACAATTACGTCCCTCAGTAGTCATATATGTAAGATCTCGGCCACATCATTCCTGCTTCATTAATTAAAATACAAGTCATAAGCTCTGTTAGATCCCTCTTCACTCTGCTCTATTAGATCCCTATTTGTGCTATAGGAAATCCCTATTTATGCTATAGGAAATACCAGTGGCTCAAAACCCTGCGTTTTTCACAGCAAGTGGATGCATATCATGATGGTAATTTAGTGCACAGTATACCTACATGCTCCCACATTAACTGTAATCTTTGTCGTGCTCACGCCAACATTCCTACAGTATTTGGCATTTCACGAATGCAGTATTTATCGCTGAAGTTCATACAAAGTTGCACACCCTAACAAGGCTTATCAGCTTTTACAAACCATCTCTGTCCACTGGAGTGTGACATGCTGAATATAATTCCACTCACCGTGCAGTCATTGGATGTGAAGGGGGAAGGGGTGCTTCAAAGCAGCATTTCAGATCGCTTTAAATGAATCATGAAATCAAATGGCTATACAGCCTTTAAGTTCCTGCAGGTGAGATGTAACCTGCAAGCTGGGCACTTAGAGCAGCCTCTCAGTCAAATAAAATCTTCTCATCGTTACTGATGTGGTAATTATGCCCTARAAAAAGAGCAGTGCAGTGGCTGTAAAGGGGGGGCTAGGACTTAGGAGTTCAGTGGCAGCAGTCACACTGGGTGACTAGGGGCAAGTCAGGTCACTTGTCTGTATCAAGTTACCCATTTTCAAGGCAGAAATCATCATAGTTGCTGGATTTATTTCAGAGGTATATATAAATGTATAATTAAATATGAAAACGTATACCTTTTCCTCTAATGCTGTAAAAGATTTAAGGGACGTGGAGAAAATCCTATATGCTAGGTATTTATAAAAGGAACGTCATAGCCCGCTTCTCTGCTGCTTCTCAGCTCTATATCCAGCCTAAGAGCAAGTGCAGGGTTGTTTTTGGAAAGGGGCTTGTAGTACCTGTATTTTGTGTGTATACAAGCCTTTGGGTATATAACACCCCATCACCACCCCTTTCCTGTTCATCAGCCACAAGTGGGACAAACCAGTGTGGGTGGAATTTGATTGAGAAATGAGCTACTGTTGGTATTGTCATCACAGAGTATTCTGAAAGCACGAATTTGGTGGAAAAAAACCAGGATGTTAAAAATTAATGGTTTTTTTTTCTTTTCCTGCTTTGCCTTCTGAATCTTAAGTTCCTATATAGGTCACTTCTGCAAAGTGAAGTTGGTAGTAATAGAAGTGAAAACATGACCTCACAAATGTTTATTCTCCCTCTCCCTTAACCATATTTTCAGGGAATGGTTATAAATATAACATCTTGAGCTTATTCCTTAAATACAGCATAGACTTCCATAGTTCTGTTTATTTCAGCTGAACTTTGACAGTTCACTCCAACCGAAGATGTGTCCCTAATATTGCAGGCTAAAACATGATGACCAGGCAATGCTCAGGCATAGAGCAGAGCCGTGTTCCCCTGGCAGGGAAGTGTTAGTGCCTGCTGAAGAACAGATTAGGAGATCCTAACAGGGTTATGAAAAGAAAAAGACCCCTGTTAATGGCACCTGAAAAGTCCAGAGCTTAGGCAGGCTCATATAGGCTGATGCACAGTTGCAATGTATTTCCATGCCAGCAGGGCTTCGGGGACGTTGGTCTCTCCATGTAGTAGCTGGGTTGCACATTCCCATTATTTACTTGCTGTGTTAACCTCTAGCAATTAAAAGTGAGGTAGTAACACCTACAGGCAAAGTTTCTGTCTCCTGTTTTTTATTGTCCCCTATACTGTTCATGCATATATAGTCTATGGTACATTTTTCCATAGTAATAGTTTGATAAGTGGTTTTCCACAGTAGTAACTTCAATAAGCAAGTGAGAGTTGATAGCATTTTTCTCTCAAAACAGTGTGGGTTGTCAGGAAATCTCAGTGTGTAAATTCGCAGCAGAGCTGCTTCTATTGGTGCCAGAGGTACTGGGCACCCAGCAGGTGGAGGTCCACCCTCCTCCAAGAGCGTTCCTCGCCAAGGGGTGAGGATGGCTTCAGTGCGGATGTTGGGCAGATGCAGGACACTGCTGTATTCCTCTCCACGCTAACCCACTGTCAAGGTCCTCCCTGCCTTCTCCCTGCAGGGTTTTTGCAAAACTTTGTCTTTTCCTTGCTGCCTCAGTGCTAGTAAGTAAGGATGAGGAGGAAGCAAGAATGGGCAAAATGACCTTTCTACTCCATTTTACCCTGGTTATGCACACCTGTAGCAGCTGAAAAGAGCAGTCACCAGCAAATTCCTGCTCTAGACCTGTAAACCCAGGTTGGAAAATGCACTTTTCAGATGCAATGCTGGGCGAATCCTGTTGTGGTTCTGTTAATCCCCTTTTCCCTCTCCACCTTACCCCCGCCAGAGCCCAAACTCCATGGTCACAGCAGCTTTCCCCCAAACACATTCATTCTCTTCCTCATCTTTTGCTCAGACATATTGGAGGGACCGGTGAGCAGTGAAGTGGTTAATGAAAAGATAAATAAAACCAAGTTGCAGCATTTGCGGGGAGGAGGAGAGGAACGAGAGTATTTTGAAATGTCCCCACAGGGCTCCGATTGGGGAGCATGACAAATCGCTCCCCGAGGATGCCTCTTCTTCCCTGGTGCGGGGCAGGCTGGATAATTTTGGGAGCGGGTGGCATTAACCCATCCTCATGGCWATGGGTCCCTCTTGGCCAATACTTCCAGCTCTGACCTTGGGCAGAGAAGGAAGAGCCATCTGCAAGACAGGACACATATCACGCCCTTACTTGGGACTGCAATCTCTCGGTGTCGTCTGTGTACTTATTGCTCTGAGTTCGTATCCCTTTCCCACCTGGACTTACACTGTCTTTCTTTCCGTGGCTTGTTATTATTTCTATTGAGCAATCTCCAGCCGAACTGGGAGATCTTGCAGGAACTCACTTACTTGAACATTATTGCCTAGTTCTTTACACAGGACAGATTGGATATGAATGAGATCTCTTGTCCTCATGAGCATTATATTTATTTCACAAGACATTTTCTTCAGAACTCTCTCTGCAATGAATTATGTGGTATATTTATTTTTCCTTCTACCATGCTATAGCTCTGTGCCTTTTTTGTTGTTGTATCTCTTTTTTTCCGGCACTTCTTCATGTATGATCTGCTCTTGTTGTTTTCTGTTTTTTCTTCTTACAATCTCTTAGCTACATCCTTGGGATTTTTTTTCCCTCGTGCAGTTTTTAGCTTAGTGCCTGTATTTGACGTAGACACACTGAGAGCTTGAGATAAGTGAAGTAACAAAATGATTTTCCTCTTTTATCTTCCAGGTGTTGTGTAATGACTGGAGAAAGAAAGGMAAAATAAAAGCAGGTAAAGTGTTTTCAGTGAAGTATAGGACTGTAAGGAATACATTCCAGTGTATCCTTCACAGACTGTCRGAACATCTGCTGGGCAAAAGGCACTGGGAATGCTTTACCTGTAAAGAATGTCACTAGCTGAGCTTTTAGCAACTGCCTTTGGGAAGAGTCTATAAGAATGAATCTGTTGAAAACCCTATGCAATCAAAAGGGGGGCAAGTATATTTAGAGKAGATGGCACTGAAATGGGACTTAGAGATATCATATATCCAGGTTATTTACAGGACTCCCATCCTAAGACGGTCCTATTGTTGATGTATCCATCAAAATATCACGACATTCCCTTGCTTTATAACATCCTCCTTTAACGCTTTCACTCTCACTGGTGTTTGGTGGAGGGGTTTTGGAAGTCTAAGATTAAACCTAGCTGTGCCCTTTCTCTAGGGGAGTGCCGGAGGAAAGGACGATTTGAACTGAAATTCAGATGTAAATAATCCATTGGAGATTTTTCCAGTCCTTGCATCTCTGCAATAATTCTCCAGCCAGTGTTGCTCAGTGAAGGACACCTCACCCCGTGAAGTGTTTTGCAAAAGTCTAATTTTACCCTTGAGAGAGGATGGTGTCTTTCACTCTCTTTTCTCTATATATCTTTTTCTGTCTTTCCTCTTTTACTGCACCAGGTGATGCTTCGTGCAGTGCCAGGATCCCTGCTCCTGGGAAAGGGGCTCTGCCAGTAGATGTGCCCGCATGCCCAGCTACAAAAGCCAAGCTCCAAAACACTGAGCTTTGCGTCATTTCTGAAAGGAATCATAATGTGGATTTTCTGTGTTCCTTCTGGTGTAAGCTTTAATCAAATCCTCCAAACAGAGATAGTGAAATCAAAAGTAAACTATTGCAGAGCACTCTTTACACCCTTGCTTATAAACACTTTTGTGTTTACTTACAAGCCACAGGATATTGGCTTGTAAACTGCTAAACTGCGTGCTGCGTTCTGCCATTCGTTCACGTTCCGTATCAGGCAGTCAAGAAACTTCCTCAGTTTCTCCCTTCCTTATTTTCAGAGCTTTGTTCCTGCAGAATTTGGGTTGGTGAATTGAACAAAACAAGACCAAACAAAACCAACGAGTGTTCGGGGCTGGATCCTCACTGCTGGGTTAGAAGTCACTTGGCTGTTCTATAGACTTGGAGAGAGTCTCACTTCAGATTAGGACATGWCTTCTGCAATACGAGCCTTTATCCACTGGTTTACACAGCCACAGAGGTAAGATTTTAGTGCAATGCTCAACATTTGTTGCTCTGTGTTATATTCCTCCAATTACATATTTGCACACATATCAAATCGTCACCAGAAAGTTCATTTCAAAAGTACAAAGACCATCACTGCTATTCTTCCTGGAATAAAGGAATGATAATTGTTACAGAGGAAAATTACCTTTATGTGGTATTGATTTTTTCTTTATTTTTTTGCCCCGCTGCCTGTCATTGCTGCCCCTGCAGCCTAGGGCTCTGCTTTGAAGCAGCAGTAGCAAGATGCCCCAGTCCTGAGTGGAGAGAATGGCTCAATAAATAATTGGGGAATATAAGTACTTATTGATTTAAGAACATTCTTTTCTTGTGCCTTGCTTTTGTCTTYTCAGGCAACTTTCTTTTAAATTTATGCCCCACATTGTCACATCAGGGGGAAAATACATGAGAAATGTTTTGTTATTTCAAATTTATTGCATATTACGTCAGCTGGCATTGTGGACTCACAATATGTAATGCTTCATAAATTATGAAAAATAAATGCTTTATGGGCTTACTACGCA
Source organism: Nothoprocta perdicaria (assembly GCF_003342845.1). Taxonomy (NCBI): domain Eukaryota; kingdom Metazoa; phylum Chordata; class Aves; order Tinamiformes; family Tinamidae; genus Nothoprocta; species Nothoprocta perdicaria. The sequence goes on from NW_020455488.1 coordinate 1,146,302, forward strand.
CTCTGTTTGAAAACCATTGAGCTAGGGAGACTCGCTGACCCCCGTACAAATTAATGTGCACATTATTTTCATTATTGCAGCTCAGATGGGAAGTTTGAGAATCTTCTTTATTCATTTACTTAAAGGAAAATGAAGGCAGCAGTGGCCTGCACAAAGATAGTTTTTCTGGCAAGAAACAGGTATCATTTCACCCAGTTCATGACCTATTGCCTCGCTCACAGTCATTGTTATTCGAGGCCAAAGCTTAAATTCAAAATCGGGACTTCAAGGATTTAGCTTCCAGAGGTCAAATCCTGCAGCTTTTAGCCAAGCAAGCGACACCTCAGAGCTGTTAGGGTTTGGCCAACACATTTGCAGAAAATTAGGAAAGCAGAAATCTGCCTCTTGGTGAGAACATTTCTGCCCAGCTTTTAGACCCTCATTTCCCCAGGTTTAGTGGAGAGCAACAGCCAGACCAGAGTCACGCATCTCATCTGCCAAGGGTCCGAATAGGAGCAAAATGTGAAATCTGGAGGCACAGGGGCCCTTTAAACCTTGTTGAGCACGGATATCTCCGGCCTGAAGTGGTGACAATCGGAGGAAGAAGCGGGCTGTTCCATTCTGCGAGGAGGAAAAGTTCATCCCAACATGTGTTGCATGGGAGGCATGCGTGCTGAGGGGGAAAGGGCACTGTGACGTGAGTGGGGAGGAATGGCAAAGCACTCCCAGCCAGTTTTTTTATTATTATTTCTTTATTTTTTATTTTTTCCCTCACACTCAAATATTTCTGTTCCTTGCAAAAAGAGGTCAGGTGTTCAACTTGGCCCTGAATGGTTTTTATATCGCACAGATCCGCCACTGTGTTTCCAATAAACCCAGAAAGAGCATAACCAGGAGCTCCCTGCATGGGCTTAAGTGATGYAAGTCACCACTTCAGAGGAGGCTCTCGGCTTGGGACGGGATGCACTGCAAAACCTTCCAAGTTATTCTCTCCTAATTCAAGTCAGCTGAGGCATCAAAATGTCAGGCAGACGGACAAGATCTTTGGCTGGAGCCAAACTGTTTTATGCGGCTGCTAAGACTATTTCAGTCAGCAAATAGTCTCTCTCTCTCTCTCTCTCTCTCTCTCTCTCTCTCTCTCTCTCTCTCTCTCTTTTTTTTTCTTAATGACAGAAAGCTTCTGAGAAACTCACTTTGGATAAATTATGCCCACTGCATACTTCAAAATACATATATATCCTTCTTTCATTTTTCTCTTCTAGTCCTTTCTTCCTTCTTCTCTTCTTTCTCTTCTTTCTCTTCTTTCTCTTCTTTCTCTTCTTTCTCTTCTTTCTCTTCTTTCTCTTCTTTCTCTCCTTCTCTCTTTTTCTCTTCTGTTTCTCTATGCCTTGCTAGAAAGAACTACTGGATATAAAGATTGTGTCTACAGGAATGGATAGTATATATTACAGCCTGGAAATAATGAAGAAAAATGCTTCGGGCAATTGTACTTGCTCATAATTATTAATGCTAATCATGCTGCTCTCAGAGATTCTATATGCTGGGGAGACATAACAGACAAAATAAGCAAAGTGCACCCCATGTTTGTAGTTTTTTCTTGCTATGGTTTTATATTTGAGAGTAAAACCTGCATTTGCAACTGAAATCCAGTGGAGGGCAGTTAAGTTACATGATAGAGAAGTGAGCGAAATTGCAATACGATATAAAACTCTCAAGGAGGTAACCGATGATTGAAATTAACTGTTCTTTGCCTGTGTGAAATATCACTTAGAAATACCTGCAGAATTAAAAAGAAGGAAATGGAAAGCTTTTCAATTTAAACTGCTTTTAAAGTGCTTTGTTAGCAAGGGTAGGAGAAGATCTAAAAGTTTTCTTGAGGAGTAAGGGAAGAAAGAATCTTATATCCACATACACAAGTATATGGATATTTCAAGTGTTTCTGTTTTATATGTTAATCAGAATTTCCAATATATGGATGTTAATGAAAAATGTTCCTGATGTTCCTTCTGCTGCTTGACCTCAGCAGTCTTTAGGTTTTAATACTATACTTGAAATTTGAGCTTGAAGAATATTTTAAAGACAAATTTCCCCTTCTYGGTAGCTGAGCTATACAAGAAAGAATAAAACTAATCTCAGGGACTGGGATTAAAATACAAATAGAGTTACTAAGAAAACTGTAACTGGTTTAAAATGTTGCCCTAAATGAAAAGTTTAAAATAAACATTCCAGGAAGAAACAGAAACCTAAACGTGTTGCTCTTAAAAATTGGTCTCCTCCATCTCCTCCAGTTTACAGCATGTACCCTTGGGCTATTACAGTCTAGAAAAATCTGAAATAAAAACCACACTGTTTTCTGGGACTGATCATGCAGTCCCATCACTCATAAAAGAAGAAGAAAAAGAAGAAGAAAAAGAAGAAGAAAAAGAAGAAGAAAAAGAAGAAGAAAAAGAAAAAGTTTAGGGTCTCCCAAAAATACAAAATTTAAGCCTTCCTGACATGTGTTGTTCTTTTTTCAAAAAGAAAACAGTCTAGTGTGTCTTTATTGCAAATACATCGTTTTATTTTCTTTTGCTTTAAAGGGAATCACAGGTGGATTTCACCAGAAAGCTTTAAAAATGTTTGCAAATGCGGTTGCACATAAATAGTGTTTCGGTCAGCATTCTAGTTATTTTTCATGTAAGTAAGGATATTTACTTTCAAAAAACTTATTTCCTTCCCATTGTCAGTCTCGTGCTGCACTAGTATAAGATCAGGCACGAATAAAAACTAAGTTTCTGTAAATAACTATTTTAAAAATGTTTGCTTTTATGTTTACTGCTAAAGGATCTCGGGCACTTCTGCCAGAAAGGAAAGTATTTATTATCTCTCTTTTACAGATGAGGAAACTGAGACACTGTGAAATTAAAAGCTTAGGGAAATTAGAACACAGTAAATTACAGTGCGAATTTACCGTGTACTAACCACCCTGCACGAACTCATTATGTGGACCGGTAAAGAAAAAGGATTAAACTCCCTTAAATTATCTCACATTTGCCATGGACCAACAGTTCCCGTGGATCAGCTGACATGTAGCAACTTCTTAACCTGCGGTGAGTTGTTCGTATGGAGAATCCCCTAGGCGGAGGGAAGCAGATACATAGAGCAATGTGCTGAGTAGCTAATCCCCTGTAACTTTATGCAGGACTTTACTAGGCACTAATTTCCCCTGCTGGCCAGATCCTAAGTGGTTTGCGTAAAAATCGGGAAGGAAATCTCTGGCAGAAGCCGGGGTGAGGCTCGAGTGTCCTTCCAGCCTTGAAATCAGAAGCTGTGATTTAAAAGCAAAACTGAGCTATAAGGAGCAGATAAACTTTGCTCTCAGTGAAGGACTCGGCAGCTGCAGAGTGTTTCCAGCCCTGCCAGCGTTTTCTCTGCAAAGCCACRCTGTGTTATCCCTGTGATCCCAGGGGAAATGCCCCCCGGCTGCACGTAGCATGAGGGAGGTGATGGCTGGGACTGGAGAAGGTGTTAGTGGTTGTATGGACGTGTGCAGGGCAGTCAGCTCCAGCAGCACCCAAGATACCTTCAGTCTTGGCACTGCCACTTCTGGAAAGCAGAGATCCTCAGAGATGAGGGCAGCATCCCTGCTCCGTGCCGCCCAGTCCYCGCCAGGGAGTCCTCGGCGCGGGAGGATGCTGGGGAGGCTCCAGGAGCGACCTTCCAGCAGCTGATGTTGAAACCTCTTTGGCAGGAGCCCTCCCATTGTTAGAGAGCCAGGATTTAGGGAGCCGGGATGGGAGCTTGGCCGGTGGGAAGACAATTACTGACAAGTCCATTCCACTAATAAACAAAGGCATAAATGATGATGCTATAAAGAAGAAGCAGGATTCTCTGGATAAAGCCCCAGAGAGAACCGKTAAGGAGAGAGATGTTTAGACGACAGTTTTACATTACACTACTTTGTAAAATATGTGCTATTTTAGCTCCAAGCTTGAGTCCAGTTAGAGCTGCACCAGAGCTTAGAAAGCAGCATGTATTTTAATGCCCTGTGAACAGGAATAGCTGATAACTAGTACATTTAAATGTGAAAAGCAGAACTTTCCTCTGGGGGATGTATTATATTTTTTTCTTATGGATTTAGTCTTCATAGTTTATGTTGCAATGATAGCATTCTGCTGGCAGTCATTTATCTAATGACTTACATCTTTCAGACTGTGGAAAATGCAGGGTAAGAGGGAGAGAGAGAGTGAAAAAAAAAGTGGTGGTGGTGGTGAAGTCCTTTTTAATTTTCATTTCAGGTATGAACCCAGGATCACGAATATACACAAGTTAGCACCTTCCTCACATCCCTAGGCTATCTTATTTCCAGAGAATTACAGTATGAAAACAAGGGGATTAGGGGACTGTATACTCCAATCCCCTCAGCCCCGATCCCCAAAGTGAATCTAAACAGAGCTGGCTTTGCCTCTGGTAGAGCTGAAATTAAGACAAAGGGGTATGTCTGAGATAATTTTTTTTTCCTGTAAAGCTTAATCTTAGAAAACGCCTGTCTGTGCTAAAGAAATGRATTGCATGTAATATGACAACCATCTTTTATAGAGGCAAACCAGACTCGCTGAGCAATAATGTTGTAAAGAAAAAAGCTTTACAGGTATAATTAACCTGTGGAATGCCCTTCCACGAGATACTCCTGAAGTATTGGCGTTAATACCATCWGTCTTCATAATTCAGGGCATCAGTGGCCTACTAGCTAAGATCAAGAAGCAATCTACTGTGCCTCTTCGTGGCATATCTCTGTTGAATGAATTAAGAGGTCATCGTGACTTTTGTAATGATGGTCAACGTTGAAGATGGAGGAAATTTTGCATTCTAAGGGAAAATGTGCAGTTTTTTCCAGAAATACCCAAAGGAGGCCAGCAAGAGACCTACTGAGAGGGCCACTGCTCAGCGTGTGGACAAGAGGACATCTCCTGCACATGCCAGTAAGACCGATAAGGAGAAAGGTAACCAATGGTGGGAATTGGCCCATATTCTTTGCTTTTTAAAAAAGTCACTAATGTGGTGGTGATGGTAGGTGTGTAGAGGTGTTTTGTGTGCTTGATTTGAGTATTGCTGTTTTTTAAAGAAGCAAAAGTGAAGGAATGAAAGGCTGGTACTACCCTATGACCAAGACTGTGAATCTTTGTCACTGGAACAATTTGGCTTTTAGCACAACACCAGTTTCTTCTAAGAGCAGTGTTTGGAGATAGCTGAAGTCCTAGTATTTTTTGTGCCATGAGGACCTTGTACATTGGAACATGAGGCCCAGAATCTCCTCAGTAACTTTTGTTCCAAAGCCATGAGAGCCATCTGAACTTTAGGTGGCTCCAGGCTTTGACTATAGTGTAGCAGAATTTTAAGGCTGGTGCTTTCTATGAATAAAGTACATGTAAACACACACATATATATGATATATATGATATATATATATATATATATATATATTCTGTTAGATAGAACTCACAGGGCACTCTTAACCTTGACTGAGGGAGATGCTCTTGCAGTGTGACAGAGCCACACTAAGCGTTAGGAAATTTGCATCTGAGGTTCTTCAAATGTTTCATTCAAGGCCAACTCCTTATTAACCTGCATATTTGATTTGAAGTCCTGCTGGTTTTCCATGTCATGCTACCCTAGCACTGCTTGCAAGTGGTAGGAAGAGAAAACGGAGGGGAGGAATGAGCAAGCAGGGAAGGATTTGGTTATCAAAGCAGAGGACTTAGATTTAAAGTCATCAACAGACAGCGATTACTTTGGCTCACAGTCCAGACAAGGGCTGGATACTGATAAATTAGGCCACCCCCTCATGCAAMCACAACCTCCTCCACATGCATTACGAGCATGGCCCAGAGACATGGCCAGGGTGCCACTGCCCTGCTGCCAACCTGGCCAAACAACCACCTTGCTGAAGCCTCACTCTCAAGAACATTAATAAACGGGGTGATTTTGCCCTTTCTGGTCTCGCATATAGCAGGCTGCTAATAATGTCTTATGAGGCGGCTGCACAGCTCAATCAATAGTTTGATTTTTCTGCCCTAGAGCTGCCGCAAACACAAACCCTATGCTAACCCCACTGAGGAAAGGGCTGGCCATAAGAACAGCTGAGCAYGGTGAAGGGAGAAGGTGGGATGATGCACCTTGGGATTCCAGGGGAGCTCCTGCTAGGAGCCATTCCTGCGGCCCCTCAAGGCCCTCAGCATCCCTCAGCATGCATGCACCAACTTCTTTATTTATTTCTGTGTCACCTATGGAAACATTCGGTTTGACAAACGGGAAAAAGTAATTCAACATCTTTTGGCTGAGGGAGGTTGATTTTCATTCGAGACGGAATGGCTCATTTTTACCTTTTTAGCTCCTGGAAGAGTAAAAAGTGAGAGGTCAAACCTGCATCACCATGACAACCCCTGCAGCGAGGGTTTTTGAGCAGATGAAGGGGAGTGATAATGGAGCTGAAGTTTCTGCCCATGCTTGTAGTCGCTGTTGTTGTTTTGGTTTTCCTTATTTCTTCTCCTCAGGCCCTGCAAGGGGTAGTTCCATGCATTTTGGAGAGGTTACCCTGACCCATTTAAAAAACTACCATGTTCAGTTTGAACTATGTCCTTGGTGTGGCATTGCCTCAGGGGGAAYCCAGCAACCAAAACTGCACGTAGAATGTATATAAACTATATAAAAAAGAAAATCATAAGACCTAGCTGCAGAAGAGTGAATATAAGCTGTGTCCCCTGTGCTAGTGTAGGTAYAATATGCTAGAAAGTGCAGTTATATTATCAAGTTTTCATCAAAAGAAACTGTCATCTCAGCCTTTCCTTCCTGCACCTTTGGAGTCCAAAAATAAGCTCAATCGAATAGCCAGTCTTTGAGGAGGAAAGTCATTGGAATAATGAAGAAAGCTCAAATGTTCATGGTCCATCTAGGGCAATGCATTCAACAGGAATGGCAGGTCAACCTGGAAGCTTAYACAAGAAACTGAGCCCACGCCCTGAATTCCTAGACTTGCTCATAAAGGAATGTGCCAAATGGATTGCAAATGGGCTGAGAGAAGCCAAGTCGCAATGAAGAGACATGAACTATCACCCAAATTCTCTTCTACTTAGAAAGTATTACTCTCTCCATATTTTTCTAACAGCTCTGTTTAGTCTAGGTACCTGTTAAATCTTCCATTTCAGTAAGATGGCAAGTGCTCTTACACTGTAACATATGTCCTAAGGTAGGAATATGCAGAACTTAGAGCATGTTGACCTCAATCCCCATCCTCCGGGGGCTGTCCTTTGAGCATTAAGCCTCTTAGTATCTTCTTTGTTTTTTCCTCCATTCCCTTTTAACTGAACCCAACATTCTTGTGGTAGCCACAACGACAAAAGGAATATAAGAGAAATGCCAAAGGAACATTGGGTTACTGAAGAAGCTAAATATGTTGTGACGTAACATTCGAGTCAAACYTATATGGAGAACAAATTGCTATGTGGATAAGAGGAATAGCAAAAACTAGCACCAAAATTTTTTGAATGGCTGCAGAACTCATGCTCATGCTGTCATTGGACTTATGCTTCAGAACTAAAGCTGATTTCTGTGTCCAGTGGGGCAGAACAAGGCTTTCACACTGGGAGAAATCCCTCTGTGCTGAGTGAGGGGTGTCTCATATCTTCTTCCAAAGTGGTAGAAGTGGCAGTAATGYTAATATGGACCTATAAAGCCCATCATCGATAAAGGTAGCTGCAGAGCTCTAAAAGAGAACAGCTACAATCTGTCTGCCACTAGATTTGGGACAATAGGTGTGTATCAACACACCTACTGAGCAAGAAAGCAGAGCCCATGGCTATTGGGATCATCCTCCTGATAATTCATAGTAAATCTGGGCAGTATTGATACGATGTTGCAATGATAATTCACTCCTGGTGTTGATTTAGGATGGGAAGCCAATTCACAGTTTCACAAGAATGAGGGCCAGCATACAGCCCTGTGGGATGATATAAAAGGGAATAATCAGCTCACATGGAAAGAAAATGTAGGTCATCAATTAAATAAAATGCAGACCTGGCAGAAAATAGACAAGATAATTTCTGGAAAGGCCCTGGATTATAATCTGTGCTTTGGAAAACTGATTTATGGACCACTGGAATTCTTTGTGTTTTAATCAACCAATTTCAAAAACTATGTTAAATAGGAATCCACCCTATGTCAGAGTATTGCGGCAACATTAATTTAAACAAGATGTTAGACTATGACAGAAAACTCCATTTCAGCCTTACAGTGATGCACCAGAAACTTCAGTTTTCTTCCTCCTGCAGTGTCACTGGACTCTTCTGAGACAGTTTTTGAACTTTAGGTATGGTCTTGCAGACAGGCTGATCTCTTGTTTGCTGGTTCAGCTCAGAAAAAAATCTCCTGTCAGTAGCTCATTCTTTGTGGACAAAATAATAAATGCCAATCATATTGACATCAGACTATTTGGATTCTTTAATTACATTTATTTGATTTTTTTATTCCTCACTGCAAGTCTACTAAGTCATTTCCAGGCACAGTGGAGTCAATGAAAGCTGATGTTTTCAATCTGCTAACAGCTCTTTGGAAAAACAGACTCAGCTCACTATATAACCACTCACTGAACACAAATTGCAAACTCTTCAGCCCCCACCTCCTCAAAAATTTAAGAGTTGAAGCTTTGTTTTGAAAATGCTCTCTGTTTAAAGGATGTTTGGACATAAAGYGATACCCTGCAATTGTGTTTTCATTGAAATTATGCCTTTAACATTGCAGGTGTTGTGGATGGAGCTCTTACATTTAAATGTTTTATTTTTGCGGGAAAAAATAAATCTTATCAAAATAGTGTTCAATGTCAAGAAAAATACTAGTCCAGGATAGAAATGCACAGAAAGTGCAGAATGGCAAGAATGCTCTGCAAGTRTTCAATATGGTGTCACGTAACATCTGGGAGAACAAAACCACAAGCAACATGGTTCTCCCTCTCTCCAGAGCTGCTTCAGCACACCTTTCATCCATGAAAGATGCTGGCATGGTGAGCAAATATTGCTGTTCGCAGGTTAAAGTTCAAACGCATCACTTGAGTAGATGAGGAGGTTGACCAGGGCAGAATGACTCGCTGTTTCCGTTGGGGAGTGGTGACACTGGGGTGGGGTGAGGAGAGACTAGGGCGTGTAAAGTAGGATGTAGACAGTCACAGCCCTTGTCCAACAATTACCATAAAGATTAAATAAATACAATAGCCTAATTTCACATGGAAGTGCACTTTAATTAGTCTCAGCCGAACAATGAGCTGCTTCCATAGGAGTTGTGAAAATCATCGCTAGGGACTGTCCACAGGAAGAGAGAAACAAACAAGAGAAGGTCCCTTTGTATAGAAAATATGTACAGGAAGTATTTTGAAAAGCTGTTCCCAGTTAATTTAACTCGTAAGAAATAATAACCAGCTCCATTCTTTTGCTCTGTTTTTGTATAAATTCACTATCCCAGAGTTTCATGGTGCTAAGCAGAGTGGGGGGGGACACAATTCATTTGCAGAGCAAAGCAAGAACACCACTCTATATCCTGCCTGAAGGGGCTAGTTAGTCACCACTGAAATATAGTTGCTTCTGAGCTAGCGTAATTTTTGAAAGATACTATCTAAATCTATAAGGAAAAAGCTCTTCTTCCAGCAAAATTCATGATGAATTCCTCATTTCAACATGGTCATTTCAACGAGTTTGGTAAGACATGCCAGGAAAGCATCATGTATAAAACTTCTCTTAGCTCACAATATACTTTCCATTACTTTTACTATCTCCGCATGTGGTCAGAGCTCTTAATGCACAGAAGGCAATGTAAGTGAACAGACCAGTGGTATTTGTCATTATTGTTTCTGCAGAATCCTGGTGGCTGTGCCTGAGTGCAGATAAGCTTGGCCACATTCATTATATCATGCTCCTCCTGAGACCTGGATCTCCAGCAAAGGATATTTCAGCTGCCATAGTCCAAGCTACAGCTTGTGACTCCACTGACCTCAACACCACCTAAAGAATGGAAGCCTTCAATGCAAAGGCACAGAAAAGAAGTTCCATAAACCCTAGACAGATACGAATCTTCCCAGAGTGCAAGTGACAGAGCAGTCTGAAAATCATTTTGATGCTTCTGAAGCTTGGATTTGCCTTGAAGCCTGGATGTGTAGGAGGTGTAAATTACCAAAGGTCTGATTTTTTACCTCATAATTTATTATAGATGATGTTTTCCTTTTGCAACCTTTATAGCTTTAGAGGCTGACAACCAATATCTTTCAGCTATGCAAGATTCAAGCGGATATGTTAGATCCACGGAAGCGAAAAATCACTTGATGTTTGTCTTATATCTCAAATGTGGAGGATTTGGGACGGGCACCGTCTCTGTTTGCTTTTTTTGTTTTGTTTTGTTTTTGTGCAGCTAGGTAACATAGCTGGGCCCTGCTCCATGACTGTTGTCTTGGACATGACTGCATTACATCCAGAAAATCATTACAACCAGAAAATCAGCTCCCAGTGCATGTGAGTTTCTGTGCCCTGCTTGAAAGACAGCTGAAGTACTTGTAGAGCTTTAATCGAAATCTGAATACATGTGACTGAAATTGGCTCGCTGTGATTATTTATACAAGTAAGTCTGTCTCTCACAAGTTCCCAGAAATCAAATGCCAGCCTTGTATGATGATTTTTTAAAAGGAGTAAATATTTGTTGAAAAATCTTTGCTGTATTAATTTTGCTCTTCTCTCAGGCAGCCCTGATAGGGGTACAGAGACTCCTAACACGCATCAGGCAACCTACAGGGAAGAGAGACCTAAAAGTCTGGTTACTTGGTCCACCACATGTTATCCTCTGAATGAAATCCAAACATCCAGGTAACCAGGAAAAGRTCTTAAAATAATTTGCTTTCTGCATACATCTACAGCGAAAATCCTCCAGGAAGTATCATTTGAACACTAGCTATGACAGGTGCAGGTATTTTAAGCAGTAGGTAGCTGAAGGTGGGTTCTATATGTTCCCATGTTGTCTCAACCCTCACTTTAAAGCACATCTGCCAGTAAGTGGCTCATAACTTGACAGTCAGCCACCACTATTTGTTAATGGGGTATAATGTTCTTGCTCCCTGTTGCTGACCTTTTGTGTTTTTTTTTTTTTATTTTCTTTCATTTTTTTTCCTGTGGTAACCCTTTTACCTTCTTTTCCCTGCTTAGACCCATTAGCAGGATGTTGTGCAATATGGTGCTTGTCATCTGTTTCAAAGACACAGTGATGAGATACAGGTAGGCCAGATGGATAAACCTAGTGTGACTAATTATTGTGTATTTGCCTTTAATTATTATCATTTATTACCAGAGAAAAGACAATAGAGGTTCCCAGACTCAGAAGGGAATGTCGGCAGAAGGGGATTTTTWAAAATTTTTTTTTTCAGGAGATTGGTACATCAGCAAGAAAAGTTTTCTTTCTGGGGAGTACTACAAGCAAGCATCAAGATAAGAGGCGTCAACATGATCCATGCAATGCTCTCCTTCCTCTGACACGTACTTAAGAATCAGCTATCTCACAGGTAATATTTTTTTTTTTTCATAATTATGAAGCAACTTTTCTCTTGCCTGAACGATGGCAGTATGAATTTATGGTTGTCCTTTAGTCACCTGCCTGGGATTGCTCTATGGGATACAGCCTTCTGTCCTCTCTCTTGGATGTAATGTTGGGAGATGTGTAAACGTCTGGCTCTGCCCTTTTGGCAATCTCCAGGAAAGGCAGTAACCTGGTGTGGGTATAACTGGATGCTCAGGATAATGGGAGATGCCCTCAAACCATTTAATGGATTTTGCCTCCATATTTTAACTTAATCTACAGGACTCCTAGAGCATTTGGCATAGATGTAGATTTTCCTACTTGATGTATAATAGCCTTATTTTCACTAAGATTCCCTCAAAACATACAAAACAAATATTTTGAAATAAAGGGGATGTTTCTGGTGTTTTTCTCAACAAGTATAGGAAAAAAAAATATTTAGCTTAGCTCAGGACCAGTCTGGCATGCTGGACCATTTGGAAGCCTATAAGGCTGACATTTGTGGGAAACTTTTGGAAATGTTAATACTATGGCATCAAAAGCTGCTTTTCCTTTACAGCTGAATCAGCTATTATTTACAAGTGCAAGTAGGATTATGATGGCTCATAAGTTTGATCTTCTTGCTTATGGGCAAAATACTTATCTGTGAGCAGCCACACAGATTTGGTAAACAGATTGAGGAAGAGCTTCAGACTTCAGCTTTAAAATTCATAAGAATCTGATTTAGTACGTTTTACACAGATATTTTAGCATATCTTCTTTATGGGTAAATTGCATTGTAATCTGGAGGAACAGTTTTATACCACAAAAAAAATCTATGGAGGATAGTACAAGACATAATCAATGTCACCAGTCTCCTGAAATCTTTCTATATATAGAATTAGCTAAACAAATGCATGCAAAAGCATTTAAAAAAAATGAAGTCCGTACATGGCCAATTTACAAACAGGAGAGAAAGCTAAATTTGCCACTGTTTGTTCTGAATAGCTTACCCAGATTACAGGCCAATTTTGTTTTGGGTAGAAGTATTTTCCATCATAGATTCTGCTCATGTCAAAGAGCACTATTCCTCTGGCCGCAGGATGGGCTGAAGGAGTGGATGGTATTTTGGGACTGGCAGCTTCGACCGTCTCCCTTTAACCCATTTGAACACAGTCTGATTGGGATTTGACTGGGCTCTTAAAATCCTGTGATTGCCTTGATTGTAGACTTCTACTTTTAAACCAAATGCAATGTCATTAATATATAGCAAGAAAAAGCTGCCCCTGATAACCAAAAATGCTGCATTAAGTGGGCAGACTGGGAATTAAATATGCAGAATCAGCCTAATGAAATAACTTGCCTTTGGTTGCAAGAGCCTTCATCTTTCTTAAGAAGATTTAAAGCTAATCTGACTTGGAGTTGTTTCATTCCAATTATTTTTCAGGAATTTGGGGGGCTTTATTTTTCTTTTCAACRCCATTATTCCCTTCTTCAAAATTTTTGTTTTGTTAATTTTTTTTGCATATGGACTAAATGGGAAATCAGTTCAGAACCACTCTCAAGTCAAAATGAAATGCTCCATAATCCAATTTTGATCAAAATTCATCTTTGCTTTTCAGGGACCGAGCAGCCTGCGCAGTTATCTCCAGGCTGCACAGAGTTGATAATAAAGCAAAGTGAGGCCGTTTCCCATTGAGGGGTAATTGCACGTGGTGGATACCATGCACTGCTGGGCTGAAGAACAGCCCACTCTCCCCTCAGCACAAGGCAGAGCAGGAGAATGACAAGAAGATGATTTTTCTCTCCATGCTTCTGCTTCTCAGATGCTTGCAGGCCTCAGGTGAGCCTTTTTCCCATATCAGGGTGGGTGGTTGTCTTTCCTGGKTACCTTCTTGTGTCTGTCTCCTGGTGTTCACAGGAGCTAGCTAACTGTTGCCACACCTTTCCAAAAGCGATCTTGAAAGGGAGAGACAGGCTCAGTCATCTTCACAGGTCTTCTTTACAGCTCTTCTGCCTCCTAAATCAGTATCTCTTGTCATTCAGTTATCTGTGGAAACAAGAGATAAAACATATCACAAACCTTAGTCCTGCTCCAAATATTTTCTCTGTACAAACAGGTCTTTCACTTCGGATGTGGTGCATGAAGGTACTCTGTATAAAACATAAATTATATTATTATGTTTAGCTTTTTACTGGCTTCAGTAATTCTAGTTAAGTTTCTAGTGGCTTTTCTTTTCTTTTTTTTTTTTTTTTTTTTTTTTTTGCTTAGGCCTGAAGAGCAAACAATCCAAGAAATAATGCACACAAAAGAAGGTTTTAGCCAATACTTAAATAGGAGGCAAATTAAAGAATATTTTGCTTTAAAATATGAGTATGAGAGAATGAGTATCAGCAGGTTTTATCAAATGTCAGACATTATTTCCCAGGCAGCTGATATCATGTCACCCATCTATGCAAACCACATGGGAAAACCAGGAGCTGAGACTGTTCTGTGAAGAAGTTATTCCTGAGTGATGCCCTCCTGTGTGTTATATAACTGTACTTAGAAGCTTGACTGTGTTCTTAGATCTGGTTTGTGAGATAAGATAATTATTAGATGGGGCACTCACTGTTAAATAGTCCTGTTAGCTTCATCTAAAACTTACAGCTGTCTCCAGAGAAGGAATTTAGGAGATACAACACATCACTCTTGGATTTTTATCAAATGTATCCCTCTAGTATCACCTCAAGACTCATAGTCAATGTCTACTTTTCCTCAGTCAAGAAACACCCATGCTTACAACTAAAGAATATGAACTCTTCAAAGAAGTTGCATTATCATTCCAAGCTGACTTTATTTTCATTTACGCTCACAATTGTTTTTTTTTTCAGTTATCTTCTTTTTTTCTATCAATTCTTCTCAATACATCTTGCATTTTGTTCCTCCTTACCCTATTTTCCCCACTATCTAACCTTAGAGCATTCGTTTCTTTCTTTCTCTCTGAAAATCTGCCTGCTGCTTTTATTCCACGAATCCATCTGCATTGAATTATTTATAGTTACAATAAAATCTGCTTTTGTCTAATGTTTATTTTCTTTAATAACAAGAAACATGGGGAAAATATTCCAAAGGACCGTACAAGGACTTGACTTTTCCTGAACGCTAGGCAACGGTAGCCAAAAAGTACAAAACAGGCCGTAGGATGTTCATACGATGCCTTCTAAAAATAATAGTACTTAGTACTTTGGTATCTAATGTATTTTTTGCATTTGTTGCATTTCACAAATCTTAGCCTCAGTTTCAGTGCTATTTTGTCACTCTGAAAGCTCTAATAGACAATGAGTTACTGTAGAGGCAACCAGGAGTGATAATACAGCTGGTGGGGCTAGATCTCTGCTATCTGTTTTCCATGTCCTATATGTTTTAAATAGGTCATGGAAGTCTATTATGCTAATCGTTCCTGGCCAATGGGTTGATGTTGTATCTGGTATAAATTAGAGTAGAAGATATATATTATTTAATGAGTCATTTCCAGAAGTGTCCTATGTTACCTTTTACTGTTWAAGTTTTTTTTTTCATTGTGATTTAAAGACTTCTCCCATCTATCTCCTTTTCTGGTGGAGGTTTATATCGCTCACTTGGTTCTTTCTTTCCTTTGGTTATGCTAGTCATGAAAGCATTTCCCTTTGAACCCTTTCCAGCTGCCCCCACCCCGTCCCTCATCCCCTCCCATGTTCTTCACCCTTGTTTGCACGCTTCCATTCTCCTCCAGGCTTCCTGCAGTGCCTACACTAATTAAACTTGGAATTTAAATTTGGAATAAGCATGGAAACGATCTGTGAGGGGAGGATATGGAAAGGCAGAAGGCCGAGAAGGGAATTTTAAGCCTTCTGACTCAGTTAAAAGTGGAGACTTCTGCATGTGTGAAACACGAAGGACATAAAATGGCCAATAGGAGGAAGGGAAAGGGAGAAACGAGGCCCAGTGTGTGAGGAAGCGTCTACAGCAGGTAGACAGAACCCAGGGCTGGGCCACCGTCCCACTGTCCCCTGCAGTCTCAGCAGTGGCCTTCAGCTCTCCAGAGAGAGCAAGGAGGAATCTSGAAGCTGCAGGGATGAGCTCAAAAAGACCAAGACCCTGGACTCTCCCCTATGGCTGTGGCTGCACTAACTTAGAGAAAAAGCCAGGAATTTTAAGCTTGCTGATCTCTCCTTACCACCAATATTATTGCAGGAGAAGTTGGACAGTAGCACTGTATAAACCATTTGGTCCATACCTCTGTGCTGTTCCTGCAGGCCTGGGCTGAAATCTGCCTAGAGGACACTCGATGTCCGATCCCCAAGCTCCCCAAGGTGAGTTACTGTTGTGAACACTGCCTCTTTCTCAGAATAGTGTTTCAGTGTGAGTCAGGAAAAAAAAAAAAGAAAAAAAGAAAAACACACAAGCACAGAGCTCCTCAAGTCTAGGCTCAAAACTCTCTTAAACTTCAGTCATTTGGATTAAAAGGGACCTCGATGCAGAACACTTCAGCTAGAGGAACTGCACATGGATGGGATGCATGTCTTTATTTATTTATTTATTTATTTATTTATTTTCCAATCTCTTATCCGCCTGCTTTAGCTGATCTCTAGCTGTCAAAATGTGATGGAGCAAGGGTAATAAAATGCCCATAGGAGAGAAAATCCTGCCTGAAGTTCTCCCACAGCTCAGCCAGACCTAAAAGATGCACAATTCAATTACAGTAAATATAAAGTTTTTCTCTCTTTACCTTGCCATTTTTTCCTTTCTCTTCTGTGTATTTCATATATACATTTATATATATAAATAAATACACACACACATCTCTACACACGCACATATACACACACACACACAAACCCACCCCTCCCCTTTCCAATCCTTCCTTTAAGGTTTAATTTAACAATAACATTTGCGATCGGGGTCCTGAGCATCTCAAGGGCATTGCGCTTGAAATTGCACACACTCCGCACCATTTATCATAGCCTGACATGTGTCATGTTCCAGACTGCAGCTCCAAGAGGTTACAGCTCACGACTGCTCCTTTGTTGATCAGCTGCCGAGACAACTGAGGCACCTTTCTTTCTTTTTCCTTTCTTTCCTTCCTTCATTTTTTTTTTATTATTAAAGCTGCACCATCCTCTTTTCAAAGGGTCCGTTCTGACACTATAGAAAAAGCAAACAAATCTATCTCTGCTCTCTGCAGCCTCCCCACCCAGTGTTGCCAGCCCCTGTTCAGAGCATATTTACCTTGCATTTGATGGGAGAGGCTCTGCTGACTAGTATCACTGCTTAATTTTGACTGTGGGATGGGTAAACAGTTTTAAAGTTAGTTCTCTGCTTGGCGAGCAGAAGAGGAGTCTGTTAGCTGCTGAAAAAAATGGGTAGAGCATTAAAAGAGTCCTGCAGTACTTTTCTGTGGCAAAACCCACAATCTGATGGATAAAATTTTGCCAAGTTGGTGAGCTTCTTCCCTGCTGAACTTCAATCCTCCAGTTTTGGGGAGAAAATGTTGCTTTCCTCCAGAGCTTCTGCGTCATTTGCTCCATCCTTTTTCTTTTGCTTCCTCGGTGTCTTGCAAAGGCTTTATGAGTGTAGAGGACCTGAGAGCTGCTTGTAGCTTTGTAGAAATGATGCCTAGAGCAATTGAACAAACTGTGCTGTTTGTAAAACATATTGACAAGAGCCACTGAATTGCATTCATAAATCACTTGTAGATCTTAATTCTGCCAGTCTTGATCCTTCCAATCAACATTCAGACAGGGTAGAGGTGGCTTTGCAACTTAATGTGTAAGGGAGGCAAGGTGCTATCAAAAGAAAGGACCTGAACAAAACTAGACTATGTACTTTTCTCCTTTTTGGAGAAGGTTGGCGTGTAGGATGAGCTAATCATTTATTTCTTAACCATTTATTAATGAACACTGTGTGAAGAGAAGTGCAGAGTTGAAACTGATTTCCTTTCCTTGTGTTCGTGTTCAGCTCTGTCCTGGAAAGACTTGGAGCGCAAATGTTCAGGTCCCAAAGCATGGCTGTGTTTTGGAATGATATTTAATCTTTCAGATTCCTCCTCCCCTCTGAGCTCTAAATCACCCGATGTTCATCCCCACCTGTTAGGATTAAGCGGAGTCTCTGTAGACACACTTGGAGTTATCTTACTTTCTCTCCCTCTCACAGCTCTTGTCGATGGATATTTTCGGAGGTTTCTGTGGCTTTACAGGCTCTTGATTAATCAGAAGTGCCAGATGGGAAAGCTCAACTACTTCCACCACGTGTGTGTCACACGCCTATTAGATTCACAAATAGAGGGGTTTTCATTTTGCCATTGGCTGGCAAGATTTGAAACTCTAGCCTTTGTTATATGCTTGTCTTTGCCACCCATCTCGAGCCTCCTCGCCTTGCTTGATCCTCCTCAGCAGTTTAACGAAAATCACACTTTGCTGCCGGCAGGACCGCTCATTTCCAACCGATGCCGCTATGTGGGGAGGAAAGCCTGATTTCACGGCAGCAGCTCCYCGTGCAGGCGGCTCAGGGGCTTGAAACGGGGCCATGTCCCCCCTCGCCAGCAGCACAACCCCTGTGCTGCTGCCCGCACCCCTGACCTTGCGTGGTGCCTGCTCCCACGGGATGATGTAGTGCTGCCAGCTGGGGTGGCGCAGAGCAGCGGGACACCTCGGCCAGCTTCCAGACACATAACTCTCCTGGTCCCGGGCAGCACGGCCACCTGCACGGCCTCCTCCCGYGCTCGAGGATGAACTGTCTGGTCTGAATATAGCCGCTCCCTGTAACTCCTGGTGTTTTAATTACTTGTTCTGTATTGAGCAGATACAACCTAGTCCGGAGCAGTTGTAAATGGAAGATGAATATTTTCAGGATATTTTGCAGATTGGGAAGGAGGGAGGCTACAGGAAGAAGAAAAAAAGAGGAGCATATGCTCTCACCAAAACCAAAGCTTAAGAATCCTTCAGCCTCCTCTCCTCCCCAAGAGATTTCCTCACTCTAATTTTGCTCAGAAATGGCTTCTATTCGGCTAGGACTGAAGGGGCTACAGGGACACTGTTTGTAAACCACCACGCAGCACATGTAGACTGGGTGAGCAGTCGGAGTCTSAGTGGGAACCATCCTCCTAATATCTTAACCATGAAGTTGTGCTAACATTGGCTTCAGAATTGGCTGAACACGCTGGTATCCCTGTGGATGGAAATATGGCTAGAGCAGCCTCTATTTATTAGGATGGCATTGGGGGGAGGCTGGAAGTTAATTGGCTCCTCAGATATGAGGAGTAAAAGTAACCTTGAGTCCCTCTGCTAATAAGAAAAGAAGATAAGCCATGCACCAAGCCGAGTGACATATAAATAAGAGGAGGACCAAAAAAAAAAAAAAAAAAAAAAAAAAAAAAAAAAAAAAAAAAAAAAAAGAATTTAAATGCAATCAGGCAGAATTGCCTGAAATATCAGAGGAAAGAATAATGACATGTGTACAGTAGACACAATGTAGATTGCAATTTATAACAGGATACGGGCTGGAGCCAGCACTTGATTAGGGGACCATGCTACAAATTTTTCAGCATATGTCCTCTGTTTTTCTCTGCCTTGGCATAGAAAGCTGGGCACTGCTGGTAAGTAAATCAGATCGTCRGAAAATGCCCGTGTTGATGAGAATTGCAGGATCCAAGGAAATTAACTTGACTTGCATTTTAGACAATTCTGTCATATCCATTCCTTGCCCAGAGCTGTCAATTGGGAAAGAGTTGTGCCTGCTCACAGCTTTAATCACAGATAAAAGTTATCGCTAGTTCATGAATATGTTTATCATGAAGCTACGTCAATGGCAGACAACAGATGATTCTGCATGTCCTATGCTAAAGCTAGAACACTTTTTTTTTTTTTTTTTTACACTAGAGCTTGTCTTATACTAAAGGCTTTAATTCTGAGAATATCACCCTTAGACACAACACATTGCCCAGCTCATGCCCATGCACATATGGTGCTTGGGCAAGTGGGAAGTCCTTTGGAAATAAATGCTAGGCGCTTCTGCTGATCTTCTGCAGGACCTAAAAACTTCTTGAGTGCCTGCTTGCTACATCCAGAGCGTTTGTAACTTGAATCAGGCATCCTTTTCCACTCTCCATGTGTCTTTGCATGACCTGCAAAGTGTCTGGAATAAACCAAAACGAAAGAAAGCAGCACAAGGACAGGAACAAAAGTATGAAAGAGCAGTAAGCAGAGAACAAATGTATGACCAAGAATGTTTATGTGTTGCACCATGGTGTTTTGGCTGCTCCACTTGCTCAAATGCCCACASAAAACAGTGCCCAATGAAAGCTTCTTGCAGGGCATTGGGTTGCCAGATCCCAACACGTCAACACATGTATGTGCACTGTGGAGGTGGCAAAGCTTGTCATTGTGCTTTCTGCTGTAGACAAGCATAAACACCTCTGTTTATTACCAACACATCATCTAAATCCAAAATTTGCATAAGCTGATGATGTTAATAGATTTATATGCATGCAAGTGGTGCTTTATCAAAGGTAGAGGGACAGGAGGTCGTTCCCCTAAGGGTCTCCAGGGAACAAGTACCCATTTGAGATAATATCGAGATTGGAGTAGTTGGGTATGTAGCTGCTTCCAAGTATGAAGAGATGAAGTTCTTTGTCATTAGCCAAAAAAAAAAAAAAAATGTTTCTCCTATTGTAACTCTCTTTTTAACAAAGGCAGCCCTCACAGAGGGCTAGGAAAGGTCCATTTCCTTTCAGGTCCATGAAAGGGTGGCATGGGCAGCAGCTGGCAGGCTGGCTGCCTTCCCAGAGAAGGGAAGAGTCATGCCGAATTGGCCAGCTGAGCAAGCCGCTAGAAATTTTCTTCCCTTCAGGTTATTCAAGCACAGCCATCGTGGGAGYATTGGAACACTTCCTGGGAAAAGGTTGGTGACAGCACTAGGGCAGAAGCAACAAGAGCAGGGAGGGCGGATGCATCCGCTCAGACACTGCTGCCACCTCAGAAAGGAGGGAAGGAGCAGGGGCAGTAGCCTAAGTTCTGTGGCCATTGAAATGTTTCACTATTTGCTATTGGTTTTCAAAATCTTCAAAGTCTAATTTTAAAAAATCTTAATGATCTTCACTAAGCATAGAAATGGAATCATCTACACTGCTGCCCCTTTTATTTAATTATTTATTATAATTTAATTATTAATTAATTAAGGAATTTCTTCTGAGGAAAGAATAGTGATGGCTAAATGCTCATGTGTACCTGGACATGAAAGCAGGGTACAAAGCTGTAAGCAGTAGTTCATAGCAACAAACCAGTTCCTGCCAAGGAAAGCCAGGTTAGGTCAACTTTTCAGATATTTGGAGGTAAATCTTTTCATTTGTGCACATTGTTCATCTGACCCAGAGATTTCGCATCATCACCAATTTCTTTGTTCATCCGCATCAAACTTCCTTCTCGAGCTATATGGGTTTCTGCTCCTGCTGACCTCTTCCAGCAGGTCACTTTCTAACATCCTGAAAACTTCATCCTGAATGTTCACTACACCTCACCTAGGACTGAGATTAAAAGCTGAAAAAGAGTGACCACAATAGCAGAGAAAAGAGAAGAGCTGGTGGCAGGAACCTGCTGACACTCTGGGGTAAGTGAAATGGGATGGGTAACCACATGGAATAATGGCAGAACAAAACAAAAAAACATAAACAGCAACAATAAAAGAGAAGATTGTCTCAAATGGCAAGGCCTGAGTGAGGTTTAGTAAAAACAACAAGGTGCGCACACCTCAGCGATGGAGACAGGCAGGAAGCACATTGTAATTTTTAATTCCTGACAGGCACAGAAAGCAGGTAGGTTTAAATTGTAATGCTGGATCCAAGGAATAGTCAATATGCATATGTCTACCTCCAGCTCTAACTCATAATGCTAAATAATGCTAAGGCAGAAGTAATTCCAGGAAACAGCAACTGTGATCTACAGTTTGAAATACAAAATATGTGGCTGCCACTGCAACATTATGAAATATCCTAGGAAAAGAGACTATGTAAACTTCAGGTAGAGACTGCTGATTTGAAGAAAAGAAAGTAGGAGCATTTGGGCAGCATTCTTTTCATGAAGTTCTTTTTTTTCCTCCTCTGTATATTCTATTTATTCTAAAGTTCTAATGAAGAAGTAAATTGCTACCCTTTGATAAAAATGACCCTTTTGAAATGTATTTTAACAATGTCTTTCCAGACTTTTCAAATTACCATCCTAGTTTTAGGAGACAGAAGTTTAGATTCCATGTCTGTGTCTGTCTTTGGTCTTTCAGCCAACTGTAGATTTGAGAAATGCAGTGCCATGTCCCCAGGTATATAAAGCTTTGCTTTGGCGTCCTTGACATCTTTGGTCCTTTTTGTGGCTACCTCATAATTCATGCAAGTGATGCCATACAACTGTAAGGTTTTCATGAGATCATAAAACTGATTTATAGAGGTTTTCCCATAATCTCCAAGCAAATTAAAGAAGGTTGATGGAGCTATGCAATTCACTGTTGCTCCAACGATGGTCTCATTCACAAGTGACACTGAACAAGATTGAGGTATTAAGATATCAAGAATGTCCTTAGGATGTTTTGGCTGTCCGTATAATGGACTTCCGACAAACCAAGAAGGTTTATCTCCTCTATAAACTTTGCTGATTTTGCCCATGGTGTCTATCTTAAGAACAGTTAGACATTTTYTTCCCTAGATGTCTGCTTCCAAAAACGAAAGTCATCCTGAATAATCAGCTGCAGAACAGTACTTGGGAAAATAATTTCATGCTACTCATTTTTTCCCTCTTGAGATATTTAAATTTATTTTAAATTAAATTAAAAGGTTAGGTCCCCCAGCCAATGTTTTAGTTTGATTTTTAGCTTTTTCATGTTTTATAATAATTGGCAAAATTATACATACATAAATACATAGTTTTATATAGATATATAAGCTACTGCAGACCTCAAAAACTAAGTTACTATATTCGCATAATGTGGAAGGTGAACACTTMAGAACTTCTTCTTTCTTCTAGAACTGTTTCATGAATTTCATGCATTTTGATGGAATTAGATAGTCCAAGAAAATATACTTCCACTAAGCTACATCCAACTTTAATACATGCCCTGTCTCAAACTTGGAGAAATCTTGAATGTAGTTCCAGCCACTGTGACTGAGGCTGAGTGCCAGTTATGTTGCACCCAATGACCTAAATATGGGTGCTTGTTGCTTCTGAGGATATAACTTTTCCAGTTAAAATCCGCCAGATAACTTGCAAACTATKTATTACTATTCCTCTGGAGTTGAAAGCAACCTTGAAAACACTTCTCTATGGTAGTAATCAAGGTGATTCTTCTATCCTTTCTCAAAAAAAAGTAGTGCCATATCACTCCTACCTTTCCTCTCCAAACCTCTCCTCAGCAGGTTTCTGAAGACCTTTCTGAGGTAGGTGATATCCTCTGCTTTTATTTTCATTTGAATAATTCATCTCAAACTTCACAGAGAGACGACTATCTCCCAACTGCATGAAACCAGCCAGAAATGTTTTATTCGTATGTTCTAAAGCATTTGATGCAATCTGTATGTGATTACAAATAAATAAATAAATATATCTTTTAAAAATCACCTTTTTATTGGAATGAGTAGGCCTTTTAAAGGAATAAGACCATAAAGGTAGACATAAACTAAGCAGGATGTGAGAGTGAGAAATTCAAGTACATTAAAGAGTATCTGAAAACAACTATTAAAACAGAACTCAAGGCAGAGACATCCTATCACAAAAATAATTTTAAAATTGATTCYCTGGGCAATTTAAAATGCTAATAACATTTGGCCAAATTCTGATCTTACAACGTGATAAATTAGAAGTGACTAGACAATGTGAGTTCATTAAAAGGGAAATGGCCTCAACCTTGCATTCTTCAGGAATGGCACAGAGGAATTTGAGATTCTAAATAAAAGATAGATTTTGTGACACACAGATTACCAAACTGCATTTCAARGCAACTCCAGTTTATAGTCAGTGTGTTGCAACAGGCTAGAAAAGCCATGAAGTCATTGGGTTCTGTGGCCTTGCATTTTATTTGCTGCTTATGTGATATTAATCTTACTAATATTATTATTGTTCTGTTGTTGGAAATTCTTGTCSTTTTCTCATGGTTCTCATGACAATTCTGCAAGCCGCAGGTGCTGGAATCAAGTGATTATGGGAAGAATTTCAAGTTCCTTTTGTTTTTAATGTAGTTTTCCTAGTTGTGGAATGTTCAAAACTTTGAGTGCAACTCGCAGCTACACAAAGGCACATAAAAAGCCTTCTGCTTTTATATTACTGTGCCAAATTCATCATAAAATCCAAAATTTACAAACCCAGTCACTGTGTGAAACACGGTAGCTGCCTTAAAGATCCTAGCATTTAATTTAAACAAATCCAGTTGTCCCCAGTGCCAGTAATTAGAGTGAGACTGGCATTCCCTGTTACCCTGTGAAATTACCTGCAAGGCCTTTTCATATTGTGTTCGTGCTGTTGTTTTCATGCTCAGCAGAGCATTAAGAGTCACTGATGGGCAGCTCTTGTGTTTGTCTACGAATCATGGGGCATTTTCCTTTGGATACTATTGAAAATTCTCAAGGTGTTTATTGACAAATGCTTCCTACAGACTGTTGTAATACAGAATTCTCCTTTCTGCTTGCTCTCCAGTACCTTTAAGTCCCATCTGCTCTAAATCTAGGCATGCTGTTTCAAAAAATGTATAAATATATATATTTTTTTTCAGTAGCTTCCATAATAAACCTTGAGTAGAAGCTATGGATCAAGTATTCTTCCAGACCAAAGGCACTCAGTCCTCCAGCAGGTATAAAGAAGCTTYGAGCACTGCACTGCCATTTCCCCTCCATTTGTTTCTATGGGGCTGACTATGTGTGCGGTCATCCATAAGGGTGCTGAGATACCCTGGAGAGAGAAGAAATAGCTGTAGCTATTTTTCATTATTATATACCTCACTTTGTAATAAATGAGATCCATAGCATGTGAACACTGGTCTTGTAGATCATCATATCCACAAGCACAAGGAACTTTATGTGCCACAAAGCTAAATAAAATAAAGTAACCAAGTCTTAGAAAAATAGTCTGGTGAGACAGTAGGGTGTGCAGGACTGTACAATGAATTCTCTTGGATTAAGAATGAATTTAGGAGTTAATGTAGCTAGTGATCAATTAATTTTAAGGCTTATGGCATCTTTTCTATCTATTGTATCTCTCTATTTATGTACAGGCTTTCCTGGAAAGCAGAAAGGTTCCATGGCACTTCCATTGCCATGCAGAAGTCTTTGGGATGACAGAGCTCAGCAAACAACTTGCAATCCAGAAGAACAATGCTAGCAACAGGAGTGTTGTCCAATGCCAGCGGTGGTGGTGAGTGTTGAGCGTCTGCCCAGAGCGGACCAGAAGACATAAAATTTTCAGATTAAGTTTATGACAGTTCTTGTTTTGGAGAAACCCTCAGCATATTGGTGGGGTGCTGAGCACAGTAAGATCGAGATGATCCTGCTGAGAGGCTAAGGTGAATTTTCAAAAGCGCTAGATATCTTGACCAATAATCCAAGAACATAATCTCCCTAGCACCTAACTAGTGCTAAGAATATAATTAAGAGTTATTCCAGAACAGCAGATGTACTCCAGGAAACAAACTCTGCTATTACTTTCATAGCTCATGCTTTGGTACCTCTTGCCTTTGCAAAGTGACCTATTTATTGGAAGGGCTAAAGGCCAGTCCCCAGGCTAATAAGATTTTGCATATGCAAACAAATGCCAGCAAGACATTTCAGAATGCCAGAGCCTGGTCCTAGAAAGATACACTTAGTGTCACAAAATTATCCCAAAGAACAGCAAACAGAGAAAATGTTTAAAAAGGGGTGGTTAGAGGCATCTTTCTTGGAAGACATTTTCAGTTTATTTTTGCACTGGCTCAACCATTGTCTTTTATTGTGGGACAGCTGATCTCTTG
Source organism: Nothoprocta perdicaria (assembly GCF_003342845.1). NCBI lineage: Eukaryota > Metazoa > Chordata > Aves > Tinamiformes > Tinamidae > Nothoprocta > Nothoprocta perdicaria. The sequence goes on from NW_020455488.1 coordinate 1,171,836, forward strand.
GAACTCTCTCTCTTGGTCAACTGGGTCGTTTGCATGCATGAGACAATTGCTGCGGCGTTCTTGCTGGTATCCTAGGAACCTTATTTACAGTGAGACATGTTTGCTGCTTCCTAGGAGGCATCACTATCAGTCTGCTTGGAGCAAAATGGTTAACCTTTTATAACTTAAACAATGGAAGACAGMCCTAAAACTTTTCATTTTCATTGTGTTGTTCTACTGATCCAGTTTTACTGATGGGATGGATCCTCGTTCTTCTGAAAGAGCAGGATTTTAGCAGCTGAGTCTGGTAACTACCTGTGTCTACAGTCTGATAGGCATTCATAGTGGATAGGCTAGCTTTCTAATTTAGGTGAGGTTTCAAAACTCAAAACTAATGATAAACAGCAAGTCCACAGCTCCCTCATAATTACAGAGGCTCTTGTGTAGGATTTTAAACTATGGAGAAAATGAGGCAGCACCAAAGCAAGTCTTTCTGCTAGGGAAGATAAATAGAGTCTGCAGTTGCTTGGAGGTGAGGACCACACCTAATAATTCCTTTGGCATCATAAAATTGTACCATCACACAGGCAAACACACAGTTCTCCTACTATTTCAAAATACAATGGTTTGCCTTGGAGTCAGTTGAGAGAGTTCTGGTTTGGTTAAACTTTCTGCCTCTCAAAYAAAAAACAGCAGCAATTTTCTGCTTGAATTTCTCTGTGACTAAATCCATTGATCATCCTTTCTCTCTGTGAGTGAGGAGTGTGTTTTCTCTTTAATAACTCCTATCCTTCTCCCTGAATATTTTTTTCTCTCCTTTTCACTTGTTTGTGTTGTGTTGGTCAGTCCACTGCACTATTCCTCTGAGAGACAGAGAGAGCGCAAAATTGAAGTTATTTTATGCTTGGTCTCCCTCAGTCCCAATTTTCAAATCTTTATGTCAATTTTCACACATCAGTGTCATATGGTGAATGTTATGGAAATTTCAGTGGGGTCCTTGGGAGACAATTTATACATGACCCCCTTTTTCACTCCCCCAGCCAGGCTACAGCTTCTGGCTTTGCAAAGAATAAGTGAATTTGTAATTAATGTGGATTTTAAAGCATAACTACATTCAGGCATTTTCCCAGTTGTTCATCTGTTTTGCAATATGAGTGCAAGGGAATAAAAGCCCTCCYTCTCCCTCCCTTTCCTAATAAATTGGCGCAAGTTAAATTAATAAAAATTATGGTAGCATGCTGAAAGAAAAGATCAGCTCATTATTCATTTTTTTTTCCCAAAAGGTATGTTAAAAAAGGTTTATCATGCAACTAATTTGGTAATCACCAGTTAGCAAATGCCACCTACTTAGGTGAATCAGAAGGTTAGTAGCAAATGAAACATGGTACAGTTTGGATGGGTAATTATATCTTCTTGTAAACTAATGAACATGCATTGCCTTAAAAGTCGTTGGTGAGTAAAATCTTAACCACAGACGCAAAAGCTGAGCTGACACCACCAGAGAATTTCAATCACCAACTCTAAAATGGGCCCCTGACATTAGAAAGGGGTGCACTGGGCCCACTGCTTTTTATAGCATTAATTATCCCCTTGGGAGGCAAGGAGGAGATGACAAATTGACCAGATTATATCTCAGAGCATCTTAAACCTTAACCATTCATGAGGGGACCTAAACTGCCCCCTAGTCCTCAGCCTTTTGATTTTACCTAAAGATGGTACCAGCGCATCATGTGAAACGGTTTCACTGGCTTCCTTCTCATAGGTCCCTTAAGAAAGATACTTAAAATTCTTCCAGTGTTTTCTTTTTTTTTTCTTTTTTTTTTYYTTTTTTTTTAAAGCTGAGTAAATATTTGCAGGGAAAAATATGATGCTCAATTTATAAATAGCTTCACCTCCCCATAGCCCCATGTCTTCTGCAGACATGTAGCACCTTGCACAGAGACCCCTGCTCCACTCTCTGCCCAGTAAGAAGGTGTTTATCTGTCCCCTCCACTGTGASTTTCCCCTCTCCTCATCTTTGGATTATTTTTGCAGATCTGCCATTGTCTGTCTTCAGAATCACAGTGATAGGTGGRCAGTGGAAGGAGTTTTCCTTCTGAAAACTCTGGGAACCAGTCTTGGGCTTTGCAAAGCAAAGCCTCATCCAGGCGATGTAGAAGCCCTAATCACATCATCCCCCKGTTTGTTTAACTTGTTTCAAAGCCAACTAGCATGTGCCCAGCAGCACATTACACCTACCCACCCAGCCCCCTTCCCTGGCGGTTCCACGAGCAGCCTTTGGAAGAGACTTTATTGACTCGTTACCCCCCTTCAGTCTGGCCGAAGGGAAATGAACTGGGCGAGCAGCGTGCTGTGCCACACGGCGAGCAGCCGGTGCTTGCCATGGGCCTCACATGCAGCAAAGTAGTGTGGCTTGAGGTTGTTTTGCTACCGCGATCCTCRGAAGGGCTCTAGGAAATATATTTGTTTGGCGTGCTGCCACTTGACTGCCGGCTGTGATCTTATCACGTTTCCCAAGCTAAGCAAGGGGAGGCCAGGTGAATTCCTGAGTGACAAGGCAAGAGGGGAAATGAATATCCTATAGGTCCTGGGGCTGCCCTGTCGCTTGAGGTGCTGCTCCCTCCAGAGTTACCAGTTGGGCAGGGTTACCAGTGAGGTTATTTGGGATGCTTAGGTCTGGAGGGATCTAATGTAAAGCTGAAGGAAATGTTCACTTACAAGCACCACATGAAGAATTCTTACTTTTTTGCTTTGCTAGGAAATCAGTCTTGCAGCTGTGACTAGCTTAGTAGGGTCTTTGCACCATGCGGCCCTAGCAACATCAGCTGAGAGCTGCAAAACTCACTAGGAAGGAAAGCCAGTGTCTCCCATAGCCCATGAGCTACTCCAGTGGAATCCTAAGGAACGCCTTCATGCTTCTAAGAGCAGGACTTCCAGGCAATTTCCTTGGCAAATGCTAGTGTAGACACACTATGTGAATCTAACGGTTTCAGTTGAATTGTGTTGTTGATGCTTTTTCCAGCTAATCCATGCCATTGTTCTCTTCTGAGTGGCACTGGACACAGGGTGATGTAGCCAGGATCAGTAAAAAGGCATTACACTGAGAATTATTTCTGTGTCTCTGTGTATCATCAGTATGCACTAAGAGTGATGGATTTTACATTTTCTGCAGCTCCAACTTTTAATGTCAAGAGTCTGCACATAGTAGCAGGATCTGATGGAAAAGAATCCAGGAAATTGCCATTGTTAAACTGGCTAGAGAATGATTTGATTTGGAGCATTTGTGTGTATGCCAGGGGATTTGCAGCAGAAGGGAGGAAGGAAGGACGTATACCTGGTCATCAGGTATATGTATACCTGCTGGGCTTGCTGCTCTATGCAATGGAGCAGCAGCATCTCGGAAGGACTGCAGTCAGTAATTTTTGAGACTGAAACCAGGCTCTGCTCCTGATACTATTTAAGACCATTATCAGGTTATTTATCATTGTTATGTCTCAGTTAGCCCTTCTAAAGATACAATTAGTTGCCTCATTCTAAGAGTTGCTTCAAGGATTTACTAACACCACAGCTTCTAGCAAAATTCACCTAATGAGTGCTGTTTGTAGCCCAAACACACACCTGTACCCCCAAACACACAGAGATATCCTGGTTTCCAGAGCTGTTCTTAACAACTCCACCTGAAAATCAGAATAGACTGTGTCTTGGGTCAAATCATCACATGGTGCTGTCTGAGTTACGTTGATGTGACCGACAGGAGGCCAGTAATGGAGCTCTTTGCTATATTATATTTCTTTCTATATAGACAGAGAMAATCTCCCCAGGCAGGGCACTATTGCACATAACTCACAGAATGGGCATGTCTGTGTATGTGAGAAATGGAGAGAAGTTTGAGATATACTGGGAAATCCCTGAGACATTGGACTGAGGAGATAATTTCTAGGAACTACGTCCAACATTAGAAACTCTGACTTACCAGTTGGAGGGTTTTGCAACACATGCTCTCTTAGCTTGACAGCTCAAYACTTAGACCAGCTGATAGTCACTGTCTATAAACTTAATTAAGGGGTAGAGGAGAAATAAGCCTGTGTGGCGCTCAGCAAAGAGCCAGGAATAACAAGCTTTAATACCACTGACACTGAAGCACCTGCTAAGGGCACAAACTGCTGTACAGCTGACCAGCCCTTCTCTGAAGACAGGACGTGTCACATCACTTGTCCTCAATATGTGCAGTCTGCCACCTATAAACCAGGGACTCAAATGTAAGACTTTGAGGCGCTGCATTTCATACGGTGCCACGCAGCAGCACTTCCCTCTAGAGAAATCAGAGAGGGGACTTCAACATCCGTGACTCCATGAAAAGGCAGTGATTTGGCCACTGCAGTGACTGGTGTGCCCCATGTATGTCATTTTTCTCTTTCTGAAGAACTTGGCTACTTTCTGTAGCCTTTRCAAAAAAAACATACAAACCTTCAGACAGCAAGATAAAAAAGTGCTTAAATACATTGCTGAGTTGTGCAACATGAGGTCTGTCCAGACTAGGGTTACCACATGCTTGGAAGTCACCGATCAAGCTACCAAGTACCCCAAGTTACAGTTGTGATGCACTGCAGTCCATGATGCAACAGCTCTGATGTGAAGTTATTACTGGAGGCACCGTGGTGATACCTGTGTTAAGCCTCTGAGCATTGCCCAGTGTGAACTATGTGTTTCCAGAAGACTGAGCAGACCCAGACAGAGCTGATTGCTCGTGCAGTTAATAAAAAGCGCTGCAYTTTCTCTCTTGACAATCCCGACACCTGAGTGCTTCCTGTGTATGACAGTTAGCACATTCTGGTTGCTCAGTGGCCTGTGAGAAATGAGCCTCTTCTCAATTTAGTTCCTATCAGCAGACAAGCAGTACGCACACTGGAAAATGCATCTTGAGAGCTAGCCCCCCAAAGGAGCCCCAGGGGCTGAGGATCCATCCGGACTTCCCTTTCTCTCACATATGAGCTCCTGGAAAACGATGGGATTTATTGGACTGGATTCTGCTCCCTGTTCCCGTGCAGTAAATCAGAGCAACGCCACTGAGGTCGCGGGAGTCACTCTGTTTCAAGAGTCACAGCACAGAATCACCTAGAGGAGAGGAACCTTTCCCGACCTCACCAAGTTTCTTTCCTAGATGGAGCGTGTCAGGCTTTTTGACTTGCATTAACAGTCACGGCCTGTCACAAAGTCCTACTCAATCAGGGAAAAGGAGAAGTGCTGCTGCCCCTTGTTAGCTGAGAATTCAGCTGAACGCTTGGCCCCAAGTCAGCAGCTGAAGCACTGGGCAGATCTTCACCTGCTCCAGGACCTTTCTGCAGTGACAAGCATCAGGGCCCGCTGCCATCTCCATCCTCCTTCCCAAGGCTAGTGAGGAAGGTCTCCTTTGAGGGCACAGCCAGGCTGGGGCAGGAGGATGTGAGCAGATATTGTGACTGGCTTCTCTCCATCCACTCGCAGCCCGTCAGGTTGTGTCAAACTGAGCTAATATAAATGTCACTGTGCTGCCTTTCAGTTGTGAAATCTCTGTTTGTTGTAATGCAGTTCATTTTCAGGCTTCCAGCTCTATGGATGCTATCAGCTGACACGTCTGGCTAGCATCCTATGCCAAAAATACAAGCGCTCTCAGCATTTCTCAGGAGTTGCTTTTTTCTTCTTCTTTTTTTTTTTTTTTTTTTTTTTTTTTCCCCGTTCGTGACATACTCATGTCAGATTTCTTCCTAGCGCTGTGAGGCACAAGAGGCACAAGACTGTCCACACCTACCAGATAATGAGTTTAACATTTCAAGGACAGAAGCGCTCAGCTGAGAGAGACCCAAGACGGCTTTGCAGGCCTGAATTTGGGGTAGGTGCCAAAGGTGGCAGTGCACTTTTAAGTTACCTTGGAATATTCTCTTTTAAGGTTTTTTTTTGTTGTTGTTGCTTGTTTTTTTTTTTTTTTTTAAGATGTATAGTTCAAAATACCATCAGTCTTGTTGTTGTAGTTAAAAATTATTGTTGTTAACAGTAGCTTAAATTCTTGTCTCAGTTTCTTGCTTTTAGAACAAATTCAGTGACCTTTTCATTGGTCAAGTTGGAGTTGAAATCTCTTCTGCTCCCTTGAGTCTTTTGCCTTTTGCTTCCTGGTGATGCCCTCTCTTCCCCTGATCCAGCCCCTATTCTCCCTCTTCCACATCTTCCTGCAACTGCATATTCGCCACTTTTGACTTCTTCAACTTTCCCCTTTTTGTCTTTATTTATACTAGACTCTTGCTATTTTCTCTAAAGAGAAAATTGAATCAGGCTAGTTTTCCTTCTTCCTTCTCTCATCACTGCTACAAACATTTGTCTTCTTTTCTTTCCCTTATAATGCAGGAGTGTAATTTCATCTCTTGATCCTTAGTTCCCTCTCTCTTTTCCTTTTATATACATCTCCTGAACCTTTCACATTCCTCTGCTCTCCATCTTCTGCCACACAATGCTTTATTCCTTCCACTTGTAAGCATTGTTCCTTTACTCCATTTGCCTCTTTGGAAATCCTTCTCCCTTTCCTTTCCAGGCTTACTGAATATGCTTTCTCCACCTCTCTGCCCAGTCTCCCCAACCTTACATTCCTTTGGAAGAGCTCTCAACCAATGTCTCCRTATTTCTAATTGAGTAAAACACGAAAGCAGTACTCCAGCCCCATTCTCCTGACCCATCAGCAACATGAATCATTGCTTACTTCTTGAAATCTGTTCTTCTGAACATCTGTGAGTCAGTTCTCTATTGAGGTTGCTATTGTTGACTAAGAGCTCATCATCTCCCACAGCCTCCAACTTTGCTTTGGCCTCAAAAATCCAGGGACTCTTTCTGTTCAGCTCCCATACCTTTCTCTAAGCAACCTCATCTGCATATACAAACTCAAGGGTCATCTCTATGACAATAACTCACATGTCTACTCCAGACCTGTTTTCTTTTGTCCAAATGTAAAATTTCAGGCAGTGCCTCTGACATTTACTCATCCATGTTGAGGCATCAGCTTAAGCTGACCATGAATTTTTAATTTTATCTCCACAAAACCCTGCCTCCTTGCCTCTCTRTTTTCTTTCATGACCTGTGACTTTGTACTCGCTGTTACTAAGGTTTCTAAATAAGCATTATCTTTAGTTAGTCTGCCTTTGGCGCGCCTCTCGTTACCTAAAGTCTTTGTTTTTTTGTTTATTTTTAACTTTTTTTTTTTCATGTATGGAAAGGAAGTTGGCTTTCCTGGACCTCCACACAACTAAAACTSTTTCAGAGGCTCAGAATGACTTTCATTTATCTGTGGAACCATCCAAATGGATGGGTGAAATTGAATCACATGCTCGCATCTGTAAAGATAATTCCACTAGCTTACTGGTATGACCTAGTCATTGCTGTCTTGGCTGCCTATCCCTGGCACATCTTTTTCCATGCTTTTTCCATCAGGTCTTCCACTTCAATACAAGCCACTTTCCTTTGAAGATGCTCTTCTGACTCATGCACAAACTACTGCCTTAATTTGTTCTACTGAAACACTAGCTGGTCACATGTAGAAGCCAGTTTGAGAAGCTTTAAGGAACTCCTCTCACGTTGCCTTAATAAAACATTGTCATTTTATTACAGTAGGAGCATGAAGCGTTTGCAAAGCTCCCCCAGTCTGGCTGCTGCTGTATTTGTGGCAGTAGTTACCACACCATTTTCTTTTGCTTTTTTTGCTGGATTTTCCATTTGCATTTTTTGAGAGAAGAAGAATCCCATAGATTTCACATTTCTACAGCACCTAAAAGAGCAGTTTCTCAGCCTATATGAAAGAGGTTTGTGGGGTGGCTTTTGTAATACAGATAATGTAAATTAGAAAAGGTTTGGAAATGGCAGTCAGGAAGGGAATGGGGCAGAACCTGCATCACTGCCTCAAGCTGTGTGTCTGAGACCCCTACACTTCAGTCTTGCAAACCGGTGCAACCAGCCTGCCAGACTTCAGTTACCCTGCTCCCAATTTGTTCCGCCAACAAGAAGCAGAAGTCAAGGATCACGGAGATCAGGATCAGTCTCTTTGGCTAATAAATAGCAGGATTTCTTTTATTTTGGCAGGCCAGGACCATTGCAGTGACCAGCAGAAGGGAAAAGCCTGCGTGCACAGAGCCCTCTCCCGCCCGTGGCAGCCAGAGCACCTTCCCCACGTCCCGCCTCACCTGCTGACACGATCCATCAGCACCCTCCCAAATCAAGTGCAGCTAATTGCAAGGTGATGACAGCCCARGGGCTGCTGGATTTGCACACTAATTCTTCTATTTTAGTGTCACACGACAAACTAACAGGTAAAATGAGACGGAGCGCTCGATTCCAGACRATTTCCCCTTTTCTTGGCCGCAACATGCACGTGTGCATGTGTGCATCTTCTCTCAGGCTTTGCTGGCCCCAGGCCAAAATTCAGCTGGCAATTGCATTGCATGTGCTTTCCGAAACGCAGGCCAGGAAGCAGGCTTTCCGAAACGCAGGCTAGGGGCAACAGGTTTTGGTCCTCTGATTGGGACAGGCTGCAAACAGTGACTGCAGATGTAGCCCATGATGGGGAGAAGGAAGCTCTTTCTGGAGCCTGGGTTGCAGCTTCCTCGCACCTCTTGTGCTGGTGYGTGGGATGGATTCCCGGCTCTCCTTTCACACAACATTGCTGAGCTTTCTTCTGCRTATCCAACCTCCTCTCCTGTTCTACCACTAGCACCTGCCCCGGCTCTAAGTCTACCAATTATTTCCTGCAAGTGTCAGCAGCTCACCAGACACACAGAGATATAACCTTTCTTCGAGTTGACGCTGTTAAACTATTGCTTGAAACTGAAGTCGCAGTTGACAAGTGCTACTTCAGTCGCTAATAACTGCCTCAGAAGTGCTAGTGGTGTCTTGGCTCTCAGCGTTGGGGCTCAGGGCTCAGGGAGTGTCTTTACAGGTCAGTTAGAGCCATCCATCTGATCCGAAACAAGATCAGTCAATCCCTGCCGGCTCTGCGCCTGCCTTGCAGCGAGGGTCTCAAAGCTTCTCAAAAAAATTCCTCTAGGGAAGGTGCAGGACGGGCATCGGATGCAAGTCCAGGCCTGGCAGCAGCAAGGAGAGAGCAGCTTACCTTTCCTTTCACGCTCCCTTTTTTCTCAGACTTGGCTAGGCTAATCCAAACATCTGAGGAATCTCAGACCCAGAAGCTTCCCAGTTTGGCAGAGGTCACAAACATTTCCCTTGCATTTTGGCAGCTTTTTGGCAGTCTTAGGATAAATTGGGAACTGAGTAATACAAGACAAGGCCTCATCTGGGTCGCTGAGCCTTGTGTCCCGTTATCGCAGACAGTCGTGTGAGAGATGTTAAATCCAGAGCAGCTTCCACTTCGCCTCCTGCACATAACAAGCCACTGTGTGGTATAACAGACGAGGTCTGTCCTTTCAACAGAAACAAGACACGTCAGGTTTTAAGTCTCCTTGACATGACAATATCTTCATCTAAATCTTGAAGCCATCGTTCAGATAGCCCAGCCTTGGTCTGATGTCTTATAGAAAATGATGCTCATTTAATTCCAGAAATGTGAAATCTGGGTCTCAGGTCAAGAGCAAAAATGTTCTTTAGCTGAAAATTCAGATCCATCAGCCACTGTCTGTAAGAGCCGGTAACTTTATCAAACTTTGGACTGAAGCTAGACTCTTTTATATAGATCTGGTGTTTTAAAGAGGAGGATCTAAATAAAAATACCCTTGAAGAACAGGGTACTTTTAAAGCTCCCACCACTGTAATTCACTGGGAGACAAAGGACTTCTTCAGGGACACGACTTGTCTGCATAGAACAAACAGCCAGACTGCAGGCAGAACATTATTTCTTCTTTGTTCTTCATCCAGCCCTGAATTCATTCCCTGGTCAACAGTTTGATGGGGCTCAGTGGGAGAATAGTCCAAGTCAGGCAGGATCCGATCACACACACGAAGGGTCTGTGCCATCGTCAGGAGATGCAGAGCCACCTTAGCCGTAGCACAACCGCTGCCTTGTGGAGCGCTCTGAGTATTTCTGGGAATTTAGATCAGTAAAGAAATCTGTCAGAGACTGACTCTCGTGGAAGGCATGTGGATTTCTTCTAAACAAGCATAACTGCTATTACTGTCAGTAGTAATATTCCCTTCTTGACACATATATATTACTATTAATCTTCCAAGCTACTTCTAGGCATTAACTTTACAAAACCTACAGAGACTGTAAAGGATTATTGTGCCAACTGCAGGCAGGGAAACTATAGTAGAAACTTACATTAGATTGATTCAGGAAAAAGACATAATAAACCAAATTCTTCTCTTAATTCTTCTCAGTATGATCAAATTAAATTTTGTCCAAAGCAATCATCCCGTCATAGCTGTAAGATGGCAGATCTTTGGCCATGCTGTATATTCTTTGATAGTATGACATTTATCTGAATTTCTTGCCAGGCAAAGCACGAGTCCTCAGAGGCTGTGCTGGTTATGAGCAGGACATATCTACAGCATAGAGAGATTTTCATTCTCGGTTAGTGGGACATACAGCTGGGCCCAGGGAAAGCTTGTTTTGCACCTGTATTTAGCACAGAGGGGCTATGCATATATGTTTCTAGAAGGTATCAGAATTTTTTTCATACGGTGCTGACAACTGGGTCTTTATATCCTCTCCACATATATGAACTTATGGTTGCTCAAACAGCCATGCCCAGTTATCTAAGTATTTGATGAACCAAAGTGCTCAAGGCCTTCTTCTTCTTCTACTTCTCATTCAAAGTTTTGTGCAACCTTTTTACTGGCTTTCAGCCTGCAATAAATACAAATGACTTGGCAATAAAAGCTAGTGTCTCCCTCCATCAGGAGGACTGCGGCATCATTGTTACTTAAGAGGTGGCAGTTTTGACACAATGCTTATTTAAAAATTGTTAAAAAAAAATAAGAWGATGTAATAAATCTGCACATTCTTCCCAAGCAGCCGTTGAAAGTCTGAATGCTCTTCCCCCTTCCAAAAGCATCAGCCGTTTAATGTTTCCTAAGTTGTTTTTCCATGAATTAGGGCGTTTGAGTTAAGCTCTGTCAGTTACAAAACTGCGCTGTTGTCTCCAGCTAATTTTGTGTTAGCAGCTCTCTTAAACTGCTAAATCTAGTTTTTAGTGTATGATGATTTTGTTTTGTGATGGTGTAAAACAGCTGCTACTTTTCTGATGAGTTGCCTGCTTTCCATTTTATGTCTGTGCAAGATGTTGAGCTTCATCATGGCCCAGTCTGACAGGCAGCTGAGAAGAGCCTGCAAAAAAACCCAAAACAAGAAGCAAAGATCYCCAAATCTAGGGCTTTAACCATCCATACAGTCAGGCTTCAGAGAGCTCAGTTCTTCTCCCCTTTCTTTGWCAAAGACATCCAGGGCAATAGGCACAGTGCAACTTTGCTGTTGAATTTCTTGTGAGTAAGGGCTAGSCTGACAGGGAATTAGCTACCCCTTGTTAATGCTTCAGGGTATTTCTCCTAGGGCAAAATCATCTCATCTTTGTGCAAGCCGTCTTGCACTTAATGTTCACCAGAAGTATGCATGAAGAAGAACACAGCGCTCTGTATGTCCCCCCTTTAGCTGCTGATTTTTCCATACAGCCAAACAACCCTTCTTTATTCAGTGGCAGAAGGCTGAACGTTTGTCTTTGATCTGTCTTATCCCCTGCATCCTCAGGGTTGCCATTTGTTCCATGTGTGCAAAAGCAAGGAGATGATGAAAAGCACAAAAGAAGCGCACAGAGAACTCCTCAAAGAGGTGAAGACTGAGATCTTTCCAATAATAACCCACACCCCATAAAAAGATCTTAGATTTGGATAGACAAATTGGAAGCAGCTTGCCTCCCTGATTCTCTTTTCCTAGGCACTTATTCCCTTCCCCAGAACAACATGYAGTCGTTGCTGAAAGCTGCGCAACCCATTGAACAGCAGTGGTCTAAACTATTATGGAGATCTTAAACAGCTGAATTGTTACAAGCTAAAATTGATTGCAACTCAGTCTGTGAATTAAAGTGCTAGAAACTGCATAGAAAGAAATGGTGAAAAGGTTGCTAAGGATTTTGCTGCTTTATTTTTTGCATTCCTTTTGCATGCAACACTGCAATGGAATAAGCATTCCGTCTAATTTTGCCTTAATGATTTCTGCATTTCTTTCTGCATAATCTTTGGACACTATCTCTTGCTATTGCCAATATAAAAGGTATTCTTGTCTTGTCTTCTAATTTCATTGTTGCCTTGTCTTTGCCGAGGAACTGCACAAATGCTTCAAAGTCAAATCCAGAGGGAAAATTGATGACATGGATACTATGACATTTACTCCCTTCCAATGCTAACAAAAAAGCTCCCTTTTTATCTTTTAAAAGCTAAAATCCTTTCTTTTCCTCTTTCATTTGATTCTGCATTGTTTTTATTAGCATCCTTATAGCTAGAGCATCTGAACACCTTCAGCTACTACATTAAGCAACGTGACTAACATCTGTCAGGTATAGTTTTCTTGTTCCTTCTCAGCATCCTTAAAATGAATTTAGTGATTGCACTGGATCAATAGCACTGGAGACAGACGGTCTCTGTTTAGCCTCAGAAGAGGCACCGTATGGAAGATGAGGCACCACAGAGGTCCTGCCACTTCTCTGCCATCAACCCTATGAACAGGCTCTCCCACGGAGACAACCTGCTCAGAGACGAGGCTCCAAGCTCTCTGCTAAAGATATGATCAGTTTTGGGACTGTGAGTGTTGGCCCATTCTCAAGCTGTCTGTTGAGGGTCAGTCATATTATCTTGTGTGTCAACATCTGCAAAGCCAACTGGGACACCATCTGATTAACTGATTTTCCAGGCTTTTCTGATTTCCTTAGGTGGCTTTGCCTACCTTTTGGTATCAGTTACAATTTATTGCTATTGATGGAGAAGACTGTGACTCTTGTTCACTGTCAAAATCTTTCTATACTGGATTTCTGCTGCTGGGAGCCTTCAGCAGCAGCAATGGGTTCAGATGCTTTAATTCAAGTCAATACAAATCCTGTGTTGAATCTGCTTGGCATTGCTCTCCTAAGGAACTGGCATAAGGAGCAAGATCAATGCATACTGAGGAACTGTAATTTAAAGCAATATATTTTCTTAATGGGCTAAGTATGCTTTGACTAATTTTGCTTTGAGTGCATGGGAATGTTATTGCTCAGTGGCCTCACACAGGTGTTTAAGCGGTTTTGTGGTATGATTTTTCAGGAGCATCGTAAGGTTTTATTGACTGCTACCTAAAGACTAACTTCACAGGAAACAAGCATTGTAGCCAACTGTGATGGATGTGGAGCTATGGTAGGAAACTTATGAGTCAGTGATCTCTTTATCACAGTCTGTTGTGTTTTGGGTAAGAAAACTTCATGAAGTAAATGGAAAAAAAAAGACACTTTTTTCATATAGTAAGGAGAATTATGAGAAAGCATATTGTTAATTTATTTACAATTCCACAGAAAAAATATTGGTTCCTCTGTTCCAGTAATATGAATATACCCAAGATAATCCAACTGGCAAAACAAATGCCAGTGTTTGTGAGGATATCGGGGTATATCTTGCTGTATGTATGTGCATTACACAACACAGAGGACAGAGGGGCTTTGGTTCAGGTATGGTAACTTTAATTATTCTTTATGACACATAAAAGATCTCCAATCGATACACAGCTCCAAACCAGTGCACAACTTGTCTTGTTCCAGTTCCCTAACAGCTCAAGACCTTAATAGTCATTTCTTCTCTTTGCCTCCACCCTGTAGCCTTCATGAAAAGGAAATGCAGGCTCCCCAGCTATTTGGGAGCATGATACCTTCAAACAGGACACATTTAAAATGTGTTCTGAAGCTTCCTAATATATATCCCAACAAATTCCTAGATAGTCTTACAATATCAGCAGAAATGGAAAGACAAATTATTTGATCCAGACAGATAAATGCATCTATTTGAGAATACATTTTCCTACCACATATGTGATGTAGTTTAACCATTAGCAAGTTGTCAAGCACTATTAAATAGAATTAGTTTCCTTATTTCTGAGCACGAGCAATTCTTTTTTTTCTCCTCCTTTTTTCCCACTTCCCAGTAAAAAGGACACTTTCATGTTAGACAGTGCAATATCAGGGCAGATTACACTTGTCAAAAGACTCGATGATCAAATTTGGTACAAATCTCACATGAGGAGGCTTAAGAGAATCTGCATCAGATGATCAATGGGAGAGATAAGTCCAGGTCAAATGTTGTGCAATGTTCCTCAGTGTCTGTGCTTTCTCTATCTACCTCAAACACAAAAGGATCCTAAAGCAAGCATAACCCTCAAAGAAAACCTATGGACCAGTACTTAGCCAGGGCACAGGAGTGAGGACACCACATGAAGTACCGATTAAGTATTGTATTAGAATTAGATATGAAGTATTAGCATTAGATGTAGGATTCTGAGCCCTTCACAATAAAGTACAGTGCTAATCATAACATAACCCTGTGGGGCAGGAAAGTGCTAACGTCCTCTTCTTGTCCACAAACTCTGCGCTACAAGGGTTTGTGTGCAGAAAAGAAACTCCATGAATACTTTGCACGAAAAACCTGTGTTAGATTTGCTCCTCTGATCCAGAGATGAAAGAGGGCCCATTAACAGCCCCAAACCTTGGAGCCATGCCTTCATTTACCACCAGTCAGCTTCGCTCTTCTCCCTTTTCCTTTCCAAGCCGTACAGTATCTGAGTATTCATGAACACTCTTTATTAGTTCTCCCCTCACAGTTGCTTTCTTCTTCCCACACCTGCCAACATTAGCTCCTTCCTTTGAATTACGCTGCCGTACAGTCTAATGCATGTGATCTCCATGCCAAAATGTTATTTAATTTCCCAACAAAGTTTTTTTTTTTTTTTTTTGGCATGGAATGAGCAGAGCAGTGAGAGCACAGGAGGGGAGGCGTGGAAGCGGGGCGGGAAGGGGAACAAGGAGGGAGAGGGACTCCAATTCGTGTTGATCTTGGCTTCACCAGATCCAAGGGGTGCAGATGAGCGGCTAGGAGCKGTGTGGGTGGGGTGGGAATGGCAGCAGGGGGTTCGGAGATGGCAGGTTGCTGAATCAGGAACCCTGACACTTGTGAAGTACTCTGTCAGGAACATTAAGTATCCAAAAGTGATAAAGCTTCAATTTGCTAGTCCATTAGACTAATTACTGCAATAATTAAGTAACTACTTGATTAGAACTAATGGGTACCTAATTATCCAGGAGAAAAGTATCAGGTGGCAATTATCAGGTGGCAATTAATAGACTGGAGTTAATGTCTTAGCACTGTCTTTGTATGAATTCATAAGCAAGGTAAAGAAAACAAACAATAACTTATTAATATTTATTGGTGCCACAGTGTTTTTCAGCTTGTTTCATTTACACAGAACCAATTAGTGAAAAGACAGTTAGTGTTGCAAAGACATAAAGTGACTGAAGCAGGAGTTTGATTTTAAAGGAACAGGATCACATTAGCACTTATAAGCAAAGACAAATGGGTATCAGCCAGGGACTTGGTTCTGGTGCTTCTAATTCGTCAACAGACGAAATCAGAGTAATTGAACTCAGTATTAATAATGAAACATGCAGGCAGGCAGCCCCTCTCTTAATGGGGTTCACTTTTGTTTTGGTCCTTCCCTGAGTCTTCATCAGTGTTTTCTGCAGGGGATGGGAAAGGGAGAGAGCACCTTAGTTCGTGTGAGTGGGGATTTCCTGGAGGCACAGGTTGAAAACACCATAATAAAATCTTCTAGATCACTGCTGCAAACTCCCTAAAGGTTTCTTTCCCTTCTTGGACATAGTTGGTTGCAAAGCTGCTGTAAAGGTAAGTTCTCTAGCGAAGGCAAGGTGGTGGAACTGAATTCTTGCCTAAATGTGGTGCTTTCCTGGGAAAGGAACCATAATGACATCTCCTTTCTGCTGTTTTCCCCTTAGTTTAGCACCTATTGGGAAYATCATGGAGTTACTGGTAGTTTGCAGGAATGAAATTCAAAAATAGAATCTCCCTTAGATTCCTTCAGATGACTTAGGTGGTGCTTTTTTATTATTAYTATTTTTATGGTCATGCAAAGGGCTGTCTTCCCAGATAACACAAACTCCTCGTGGTTTATTTATTTATTTGATGTCAACAGAACTGCAGTGATTTATACAGAATCAGAATATGGTCTAAGATCTACTTTTTTCCCCCCCTCCCTACTATATTTCCCTAATGCAGGAACTTTTAAATTTTCCTGCAGAAAATGAAAATTCTCAGGGAATATCTTCCTATGTGTCTTTACGGCCCTAATGATCATTGCTCCTCTTAAATGAGCTTCAAGCCAGAAAACCCTTGTGCACGTAAGTTGCCTTCTCCTCTTCCTTCTACGGGAGAGCTCATATTAGTAATAATTACTCTCACGAGCACGATTTTTTTACTGTGTGATATGCAATGAGCTGGCAATGGCTTTTAGAACAGAGAATGTTTCCTGCTTTCCTTATAAACTCTAATACTTTAACTGTTAGAAAATGAAAAAAAAAAACAGAAAACAAATTCTTGAGGTGAATGAAAATGTGTGTGGCTGAGACATAGCTCTGGAAAGCACATTGCCTTATGGAAGCTGAGGTCTAGCTGCTGTGACAGTGATTTTCCCCTCCTGCCTTCCCCATTCTGTTCTCTATGGTATAAATAAATGAAAAGTGTCCTAATCATATTTTAGACTGTGTGCAGAGCCCTGCGTTAAACTGCAATGTCTGTATATTAGAACACGTGAAATGATAAATGGAGATAAATCTAAAATTTATAGAACATGAACATTTGCATAAACTGCAATATCCAAACATATAGGCTGTTAAGTAACAATTGCCACAAAGGGCATAAAAAATTCAACCTTGTTTCATGAAAAGAACTCAAATTCCTAATGTGATTAAGATAATATATCATTTGTTCCTATCTTATTAAAGGCATAATTGTTGTTAGACACAGAAGTGGCATTAACTCTAATCTGGCTTTATATATGTACAAATAGGAGGAGAGGTGAATGTGAAAATTGATGCTTTTGGTGATCCATAGGCATTTTATTAATGTTTGAATAATAACTGCCTGGAGGGCCTGTTATAAATTAAAGGGACGAATTGAGATATAAATTTTTATGAGGACTAGTTATACATTTCCATTATGTGTTTAAAAATGAAGGAATTACTGTGAACACAGCAGAACTCACATTTATTTGAGGTGATTTGGATGGAAGGGAAGGTACAGTGAAGGAAGCTGYATGCTGGCTGTAAGAAAGATGTATCTGTCCCTTTGAAAAGATATATCATATGTCATGCATGAACTCTATTCTACAGGAGACTTTTCTCTGCAGCTGATTTCGCATGATTATTTATTTGACAACAGCAAGTGATGATATAGCAGGAAGTTTTAGGCCACTTAAAGAGGAATTCTTACTGTTAAATCATAGAGGAGTTCCCAAACCCCAACCGTTGTCAAAATAGAGTTAATCTAAGAGATGATCCCAGTAATCTTTTTGRCATTTATTTCTCATTATTCCTCCTGTCTGGAAACAGACATTTTCATCTGCAGTGCATCTACTGGACCAACACTGTGTTTGAGAGCTTCCTTCCCCGTTGCCGARCGAGGACCGGGCTCCTTTTGTTATCCACCCGTGGTGATGTCCTGTAAGGTTCCCCGAATCTCATCAGCACACCCTTCCTATGAAGCGAAGGGAGATGATAACCTGGTGCCTTGGCTCAAGCAGATATTTTTGCCTGAGAAGAGATTTGTAAAGCTCACTCTGTGATGGTAAGAGGTATGATTAGAACCACTTAGTTTGGTTTTTTTGACCCAATTTGTTTCCATTGTCCTTTCCTCTACTTTTTTTCAGCTGAGGAATCCAATTTTTTGACATTCCCAGACTTTCTCAGCTCAGGATCCTATTTCCAATTTACTTCGGGGATAGTGTCTTGTCTGTGTCTATCTAGTCTGTATCTGTATCTGAGCTATGCATGCCTACTCACCTAAGGCAAGTCCCGTCCCATAATGTCATACAAAACAACCTATATTGCCTAGGAGCTAAGCTGCTTGTGAACATATGTTCTGACAARGACTAAAGCAGGAAAAAATATTCTGCAGTTGATAACAGCCCTTTTTAAATGTATTCAAGTGCTGGACAACTGACTAACTAGGCAACACAGTCTCGGTCTGTTTTCCAGAACTGTGTTTTTCTGTGTCTGCTATTGGAGAGACAGCTTTGCTTGAGTTTCTTTAAGGAAGGCTGGTGCAGAGGAATGTTACAGAGAGTAAGTTCTATGACAGAATTAGCAAATGTATTAAGTACAGTGCCAATCTGGTATAGCAGAAATGACTAAATACCCATCAGGGCCTGTCACTCGTCAAGAAGTGAAATCTTAGACCCATTTAAGTCAATGACAAATGTTCACAGAATCTGGCTGCAAGATAATAAATGTTTGGAGCCTGTATAACTCAAGCTCTGATATTTGTCAAATTAATTATTTGAGAGATCTTATTGTCTGTCAAATAAATTCTTTGTGAAGTTAGAATGTTTGGTGCTTTTTATCTATAATTTTGACGAAGAAAACATCAGGAATGTACAAGTATGGATATATTTCACTGCAAGATTTATGTTAAGCCATAGACAGTAGGCATAATATCAAATCTTGTAACTATACATGAAACTGTAAAATGAGACAGAGTTGAAGTTGTATCTTCTGCCTCCTTTGGGTCATTTCACGTTTTGGAGTGCTTTAATATTCAACCTGAACTTTTTTTTTATCATGTTATTTTTCACTAGGCTGCCTGTGTGTAAAACAAAAGCGAGTAACTCTACATATACACCAATTCCTTGAGTCTCTCCTTGCCTGTAATACAAAATAGAGGATTTCAAGACTATATACATCAGGTGTTTTCAGCAAAGTAGCAGCAGCAGCAGCAAATCATAGACATTTGTCATTCCTTAGAGCTGTCTGACAGTTCTGACAATTCATTAGGCTGGGCTGAAAAGAGGTTTAGAAAGCAAAGGAAGGATCACAGGTAGTGGAGTTGCTTTTGCATGATCCAGTAATAGCTGATTTGTATCATTTTTGGTGATGGATATACTGTTCAGATTAAACTCAGCTGGATTTTCCCCCCTTTTCTCTTTTTTTCCTGCTCTCTTTTTCTCTTCCAACAGGGGCTTCTTAGGCATTTCAGCTGAGATTTAGTCCTCACTTTATCCCAAGGAGTAGATGCCAAAGACATTTTTCCTGGTAGCTACTGCTATTTGTAGCTCGCCCGAACTAAGGAGGAGTGAAGTGAGTTTTGCTGTGCAGTTTCTATCTGGTGAAGCTTTTCATTTTCATTGTCTTTGAGTTACGTTCTTTTGTGTGGCTATATCATGATGTGTGCCRTTTTTCAAAGTCAGAACCATTCCCACCTGGATGTATGCAAAGCAAACCGATGACTTTGTTCAGTGATAAGCATCTCTGTTTTTTTTGCTCCTTCAGTGATTTGCCTTTGAGACTCCTACACAAGCAATTTCTTGACTTGAAGGCAAATCCTCTGCAAGAAAGCTGAATCTACAGAACAGGCCACTTGGAAATTATTTATCTTCCCCTGGAGAGCACTTCCCTTTCCCAGGTTGGTGGATTGTCTCAAAGCAAGCCACAATGTAAAATGCCTGGGTTGGATTCTGAGTTGTTGAAGCAATGCTGTCCATGGTATCCCTGAGGTCACGCATGTGATGGTCTCATGGATCAGAACTATCAAGGAGTCCACTTTGTCCTTCAGAGGATGAACAGCTTTCTGTTTTTATTCTGTTTATTTTACAGCTTCCACTGAGGAAGTGAGAAGTTTCAAACTGATCCAGACGCAATAGAATTATATGTAGGTCCTATGAGAACTATATTTGCTCTTGATGACCATTGGAACATACTCATTTAAAGCATTCTAACATATTCTCTTCTACATTTTTTTTTCATATGTGGGTTCTCCCAGACTTTCAAAGCCATCAGCAAAGCTTGAACTACTTTCTATTTTACATATTTTTTCTTCTGAGGTTCAAAATGCCAGCAGCACCACCTCGCCATCCATCTGGGATCCAAATCCTTTGTTGAGCAGAGGGCTGCGTACGTGTCTCAAGCAGACACTGGCTCTCAGCAGTTAAATGCTTTGGGATGCAACTGAACTAGGCTTTTCAGCTGGACTGTGTTTGAACGAATGAAAATCATGTAGAAGTTCTGCTTCCTCCTGTGTACTCTTGTGGACCTAGAAATGGAGTCAGCTTCTTCCTCATGGAAATAAAGGTACTTTAATCACCCCTGAAGCATCTGACTGTGTGGTCCTGTACACAAGATTAGGTGGTTGATCACAGCACTTGTGGATGCTTAGGCATCATGCAGTGTGATGTGCCTCCGTATTTGTTGCTATGTGATTTTTGCAGGTTATGCAGCAGGCTGCACTTGCTGGATTGTTTTTCTGGAGTGGTGCATGTGGGTAGAGCCGTTGGTGTTAATTATTTTTAATAGTTAGTGAATTACAGGATGCTACCCATGAATAAAAGAGCAAACAAAGAAACAGGCGGTGCTTCTCTCCTTCTCCTGACATAACTCATATTTTGTCTCCTCCGACCTTAACTGGCCCTTTAAATTTCATATCAAACATTAGAAAGAAAGAGGTCAAAATAAGAGCCCTGTTGAAAAGAAAAAAAACAACCAACCCAGATATGAACTATGGGAACTTGTCATCTTATCACCCTAATTGAAGTCATTCTGCAATGTATGACAGTCCATCATATATTCTGCCAGTCAGTATGTCATACATGATGTGTAACGAGAGAGCTCATAAACCCAGAGGGGAAGCCCCTTCTTTTTTATTACTTTATTTGATCATTTTCATAAAAATTCCCCTTGCTCAATATAGAGGGACGTGTTTATTAGCCCCATTAAAGCTGTGTCCATTCATTTGACACCGTGATTTACACAGCTTTACCCACAAAGAAACCCCATTATTTCCAGTCTTAAGAGGTGTCTTTTTTATTGTGTGATGAAAAATCAGTATTTAATTCCACAGGTGAAGGCAAAGAAGGGAGAGGTTGTTGTCAATGGCTCAGAGGTAAACAAAAGGATCCTTTAGGTATAAYTGACTGAGAGAAAGACAACGTTCCCAGTAAATATAGAAAATAAATAAATAAAGATGCTCTTCCTCCAAAGGAGTGGGATTTGAATGGGGCTCAACTGAACTTTTTTTATTTCTGTGTGCCTTCATTAAAAACAGCAGTATTTGGCAAAATTTCCCCCTGTGTTCTACCCATGAACGTTTCTAGAAAATATCAGCTTTCATACGCAAATATTCTTGAAGTGAAATTGGTGGCTTCCTTTGAACACAGCTAGTGCTTTGAATCCCATCTGCTTTTCCTACAACACGCCTACTCATTATCTAGCTTATTTGGCTTTATTTTATTTTTTTTTTAAATGAACACAAATTAAGCTATTTAATCAAATATGTACATGATTACATGGCATTTTTGCATAAGAGTTATACACCCACGGAAATCATTAATCACAGATAACAACACTATGTTAAAATTAGACATTTTGCTTGCTTTCTTTTTGTCTGTGTGTGTGCTTTTCAACATAATATCCTGCGTAGCTCTAATTTCACCTCTACTCTCATTTGAATAAAGCAGGATTGTTTTACATCAAATTATTCATTTGTCTGTAGCTCTGATAATTGGTATTTATGTTTAGGCTCGATCTCAGAGGAATAATAATACAGGACTTGAAAATAAAATTGGAATGGATCAGCTTTTTTTTCTTTTTTAACCTCCTTTTCTCTTTGCTTGCACAGAATGTCACCACCATGAATGTCCATTGGCAAACTGGCTGAGAAAGAGTGTCACAGTGCAGGACAACCTAGAAGATGACAGGTATTTCCAGGCATAGCAATGATGAGATCAAATTCCCCTCAACCTGCCTTGTTTGCTGATCTTTTAATCAGATTCAACTTCAATGTAGCTACAGCACAAGGTTCCCTGACAATGTATGACAGCATGTGACAGAAAAATATTTTGATTTTTTTCTGACCATTTGATACTATTTCAGATATATCTGAAGCCCCAACAACATCTGTTAGATCTACCAGACTATTTTAGTGGAGGGTTTTATGTGTGTGTAATTGAACTGAAGGGTTTGGGGTTTGTGTTTGTTTGATTGTAGTGGAATCAAAACAGGAAAGCTGGGAAATGATCTAAACCCTTTGAGGTTAACGTGCCATGAAACCTCGTCTTTAAGTTGAAGAGATGCCTGGTTGTAACCTGGGCTAGATATTGCATGAGGGTTGGAGAGGGCAGATGACCAGAAGAATATGTAGTATTTGGATTCTGTTTTCAGGCACAGAAATGTTGGACTGGACTCAAAGCCAATGAGGTGAAAGATGCCATTAAGAGACAAATGGGCTTTGCCCAAGCTAAGAAGTCCTACTGAGAAATGAAGGAGGTCTGTTTCTTTGAGTGTATTTATTTTAGTAAATATATTGGCATATTTTGCATGCATATTACTTTTTTATTGGGAATTACCATACCTGGAAGTTCACCTGGTACTTGTATTTGAAGCTCAAGCAGGCAAACACCAATTCCTGTTATATAGATTGGGCAAGTAGGTTACAGGACAGAAATAATGTCTTTTCAGCTCTATTCTTAGAGTTAGAAGAACTGGTCAAAGCAACCAAGACTACCAGCTTGCTTACAGTCAGCGAATTCTCACAGCRATGTTCTTTTATTGTAGGAAACAAGCAAGAAGGATGGCAGTTCATACTGAAGAAATGTCTTGCTGTGGTGGATGGCCAGTCACTGAACAGTGGGACACCACYGGTCTAGGAAGTGTAAAGAGGAAAGGATGTCTGCGCATCCGTGGCAAGCAGAAAAWGTGCTGAACTATCCCTTTGCCAAGATTGTAAGAATTACTTCCCCTTGAATGTATTATTAAGGAACTAAAGGATAATTATCTGATTTAATAAAGCTTTTTCCTTCTGAATGATTAACTTCCCTRATATCAAAAGAGCGTGATGGCTCTCAAATTACAAGTATTAGTAGCAAGTTTGGGAATTAGCAATACTAGATTTCAAATATGCTGCTCTCAGGTACCTCTGCCTTGTATTTGGTGCTGGACAGAGGAGCTGGGCTCTGCACTGGGCATCTGGTAGTTGGAGGCAGGAAGAACACACAACAAATGCTGAGTAATGGTATGAAAAGGCTGGTGAGGCTCACAAAGGCTTTTTCTTTTCTTAAAGTTTTCAAATGGGTGTCATATGAAAAATGGCAAATGAAATTTTATTGAAAATTAATTGATATGTGTACAATGGTATAACAATCGTGGAAACAAGAGGAACCCATCAAAAAAAGGTCCTATGAATATATAGAGCTACAGGGGAATCACTGGAGCAAAGTAGCAAAGGCTCAGTGGAGGCAGGATTGGGTCCATATAAAAGGATCCTTCAGTACAGTCCACTTTTGTCAAAGTGAAAATACCTAGGAGCTGTAAAACAAAGCAGATTGCGTGCTTGGAAGCAAAATAGAAATATAGTCCAGCACCATGTTTTTTTCAAAAACATCATAATCACTTTAAAGAGGTTTAAAAAAATCTACTTTTTTTGTGTGTGTGTGAAAAATAGGAGGTGAAGAGACTTGTTCTCAAAATCTGTGAAATACAGAGGGATGAGTTGTGAGGGTTGTGGGGGGGAAGTTTTTGTAATTCTGTAGGCATCTCAGTCCTCTGGTGAAATGATGTATGGGGCAGTCGTCTGGTAGGGGCTGATGGGATGTAAATGAAACTAATTAAGGAAATGTCAAACATAATTAATAAAACAGGTTTAAGTTGCGAAAGCACTGTCAGCTGAATGAATGGGGAAGAATGCCATGTTGCCATTGTTGTGGGGTTTGCTCACTTATTTATTTATTTATTCCTCGTGCCCCCTCCTGCCCTCCCACCAGATTTTCAGTTGCACCATTCAATTACATCCCGGAAAGCTCTTGGTAGATGCTCACATTTCCACCTYGCCCCCCTTCTGAGCTGGGGTCCCATAGACTGGGAAGAATATAAATGCATCTTGTCGGCTTGCAGCCTGGGAAGAAGAAGAAGAAAAAAAATTAATTGCTTACTCTTCATCTTCCCCAAGTACTACAGGACATTAACATAACCAATTTGCTTGAACTCCTCACTGGCTGCTTAATAGAGCATCTGACCAGCTGATAAGACCTGGGTGCTGCTGCCTATGCTACCTTGTTATTAGCATTTTCATAATATTCAAATATTACAGTCCCATGATTCACTAGCCTCCATTTATTATTGATAAGTACAAAAAATAAATAAAAAGGGTTTATAAATAGCAAAGGGGGGTGAGCGACCTATAATTATGGCAAGCAAATTAGGGTGCACCGTAGAGTCAGTTACATTTGCCTAGGAGTAATGATGCTCAAGAACTTTTTCTCCCCAGAGACTGGAAAAATAATGGATTCCCTGGCAGCCGCAGATGGGCCAGGAAAGGCTCTCGCCTGGGACACTGTCTACGTAAGTGAGCCCGAGCATATGGCTCAGAAGTCTGCCTGTAGCCACAGCCAGATACTGCAGTTTTCCCCCAAATAAATAAATAGGTAGGAATGACGGGCTGGCAAGCGGTGGTAAGGAGATCTGAGAAGAAGGGTTGGAAACTTTGAAAACCAGCTCTTGAAAACCGGAGGCTAATCAGCAGAATCTCTAAAGAGATMGAGATGAAATGTGTCTTCTGCTAAGGCCAAACCTTTTCTGCATATGAGTCAAAGACTAAGGCACTCATATACCAATGCTTTGAGATGATAAAAATCAGGGTCTCAGTTGTACGTAGGAGCTACCAGAAATAACAACTGGATGCTTTATGATTTAGTCCCTGTGGTTTTATTTCCATTAATCCAATCAAAGACCTTTTTTTCTTTACTAATGAAATGGGAATGAAACACAAAAGAGAGGCTGACCTGTTAGCAGGTGACTGTTGCTTGTAAGTTATTCATTAAAAACACCCTAACACTTTGGTGCTGAAGGAGGCTGTGCCTACTTCTGTATAAATTAAAACTAAATGACTTGGTTCCAAGAAGAAAACAGTTATTTTTCCTCGCAGGTCCACATTATATAACATGCATATTCCCACTATAACATTTAGATGAACCTGAGCCCTTGCAGACATTTGTCGAGGACTGGTAACACGCTTGACAAACCAGCTGCCCCATTTTTTTTAGGACTAATCTGCCTACAAACTTCACAAACTGGTTTTCAATTTTCCATTTTTTTTTCCTCAGATTCTGCCAATATTATTATGGTCCTCTATCATTAGCAAGCAAGGCTCTGAGCTGTGCCTCTGAAGCCCAGTTTCAACACATGCCTCCATCTCACAGCATCCAGGAGACCCTCGTCTGGCTCCAGCCTCACGTTAACATCATCGAGGAGATATACAGATCTAAACTGACACAYACTTGCTTGTCGCTTTCTTTGTGTTCAAACACAGATGGTTGCTTTTGTCATGCCATCACATTTCAGCCAACATAAGCAGCAAAGCGCATAACTAGAATTTAATTCTTCTCTCTTCCAAACCTCCACATTTTCTTTTGTASCTGAAGTATCATTCTTAAGAATAAACCGAGTATTTTCAAGCATCTTGATCTAATTCATTAGTGCTTATAATTTATTGTTGACTGCTTGGATGTAGAAGCCATGACAGTTTTGAGTAAAACATTCAAGCAGGCATCTGCTTTGTATAAATTATACTAACCTTGGTCACACAAGTTTTCCGAGAGAGACAAGTGTCTCTAACCAATGCCTGTAACTCTTGGGATAGTGGTTTGGTTACACTCTAAGAAGCTTTGGATCTTGGAAGCRGTTTTGGGGCATGTCTATAAACTACCTGCTGAGTTGTTATTTACATTTGTATTTGGTATTGTGCTAATGGATTCAAGACAGGAGGAATAGGATTTTACAGGTTGGTGGGAGCTGTAAAACACTTTTCTGGTCTCAGATCACTTCCTGGGAGGCTAAAGCCCTGATTAACTATAACTCGAGTGGATTGGCTTAATCTGACTGCTGTAGTGTTTTACGTCTAGTCATTTAGGCTTATTTCTGTAAATACTGAGATAAGCTTCTATCTGTTACTGCAGTGCCTCCCTTTGCCTCAAAATGGCATGGTGTCATGATATAAACATAACTATATAATTATACTTTCCACACACAGAAAAAGGAAGCCGTGCATTAATATGAAAGACAGGCATTGCCTTGGAAGATGACTTCTTATATGTTCCTGTTCAACGCCCCTCGGAGAGGAAATCTTAGGACCGGGAGGAAAGGTGCAGCGATGCTGTTCTGAATGCTGGACCATCCCAAAAGGCCTTTTTTCCCTCTAGTGAGCACCCCTTCTGATGAGATGTCTGAAAGGATGGCAAGACTTTTGCTGGCGATACACGGTTGACCAAAGGTCTGATGTGCATTCATTCTTGTTGTTTTTTCGCTTGCGCTGTTTAGATTAATTTGACTCACTTGCGAAGCTTTACGCATTGCACATTTCCTGACTAAAAAACAGAAAAAGACTGACAGAGCAAACTAATTGAAACACGGGATTCTGCATCTCACTTCGGCACCCTCGTTCCACGCTGGAGCCACGCGGTTCAAAGTTAATAGAGTGCCGTGTCAGGGATGCCACTCAGAGGGGCAAAATGCAATGCAGTGGTGGACAAGCCTGGTGAGTGGTTTTGCTCTTCAAACGTGGCTTGGAGACATGACTTCACTCTCCTTAGTAGCACGGGCTGCACAAAGGCATAGCTGTGAAGGTGATGGGATCATTTCAAATCTATCCTAGTGCAGAGCTTTGGTTTAATTTATATATATATATATATAAAAATTATATATATATATATATCATTAGCTGGTCTCAGCTCTAATTAACCTACTCCCCTATCAGTCCATTCCCTCCCCACATGCCGTCTTTTCCCCTTTCTCTCTGTGATCTTCATTTCACTGCAGAGATGGCCTGGCAAAGAGACATTATTCTATTTAGAAGCTGAGCACCTCACTAGGGGTGACAGGCCTGTTTTTAGGTCATTTATCTAATTGCTCTTTGCAGATATGAATTAATTAGCCCGATTATTTTTCTTAGTTTTTGGATGGGTTCCCCACCTGGAGAGAAGAAATTCCTCCATGTCAGTGATTAATTGCTGAGCCAGAAGCTTACTGCCTTGCATTTGTAATAAATGCCGACTGGTTCTTTAGGTCACATTAGGAAGCAGGCAGATTGTGGTTAAAATGCACGGGATAATATAGCATTTGTACAAACAAGATCATTGCCATTACATTTTGATTAAATATTTTAATTTATCTGGAGGCTGAGGGACTGCGGGAATCAAAAGGTTGAAGGGTTTCTATTCCCAGCCCTTTCCAGGGAGAGCCGCACTACAACCCTTTGATCTAAAACAGATGAACCTCATGGCAATGCTTCAGTTTAGGATTTGGCACAGCTGGTTTGTCTCATACTGGTCCGAGTGCTCTCAGGGTCATGCGTGTGTAGCCAGCTCAGCTCAGTTGTGATAACATGTTGTGAACAAAACTAGAACTGGAGTTTGGTGGATCTAAGGGAGGAAAGGCTAAGGTTTGCATCTGAAATTATGGCAGGTTTATATCCAGGTGAAAATAACACAGGCTAAGTCCTCCTCTCCTCTCCTCTCCTCTCCTCTCCTCTCCTCTCCTCTCCTCTCCT
>NW_020455488.1:1199669-1213944 GCF_003342845.1 Nothoprocta perdicaria
TCCTCTCCTCTCCTCTCCTCTCCTCTCCTCTCCTCTCCTCTCCTCTTTTTCCTTTCCCTTTTCTTTCCCCTCCTCTTCCCTTCTCTCCTCTCCCTCCCCTCCTTTCCACACTCACTCACTCTCTTAATTCCGCACACTCAGTTCAAAGACAATGTTGTTTTCTTTCTGCTGGTCATAATAAAGAAAAGCACAGTGGCCTCGATTCACAAGCCAGCCAACCTGTGATCTGCCTCCTTTCTGGGATAATATAGCAAGACAAGCCAGTATCATCTCCTGTGCCCTTAAAACCTGATTTCTGCCCTAGAAAGTTCATGGAAGAAAATGGGAGTCTTGCTATTTATTTCAGTGTGCTCGYGAACTGTTTGAAGCCCCTGATGGCCAAACGGGAGAAATTAATTGCTGGTGTTAGAGCGGGTTCTCTAGCAGAGCTGACCACAAAATCCATAGAGCTGCCTGCGCTCCGGTGATCGCTGCCACCTCCGAGACACGGGAGGCAGGGGACGAGGGACGGTGTCACCATGTGGCCTTGCTGCCTCCATCCACAGCTGAGAGCGGCGAGGAGGGCACCTCTTGATAAGTGTGAAGGGAAGGGATGGGAAAAAGGGAAGGGAAGAAGGGAAGATCTGATATTTCTCTAACGTCTATCAGGAATATTATATCAGAAAAAGTAACTTTTCAGGGAACTTTGATTCTTACTCAGCTCCTGTAGTTCGAGAATATAATCCCCAGTTGTGATTTGAAAACAGGAAAAGCTGCAGCTATGCTAATGTTTCATTAAAATGAACGATTAAAAATTGCTCCTACCTTCAACGTCCTTAAAGGACTTTAAGCAATCACATAATCACACCAAAATGTATATCAGATATATCTGATATTTCTTACTAGCTGYAAAATACCTCTCCCTTTTCTGTTAGAATTTCATTCTGGTCATTATAGCATCCCATATTTCATTTCTAAGCCTATTAGAATAAAAATGCAAGACATAGGGCTTTTTTTTTTTTTCCCCCCTCTAAGATAATCATAATGATTCAGATATTTCAATTCATTGAAAGCTGAAAAATACTTTCTTTGAACCTGAGTTTCTGGACCCACTTTTAACCGTAATATTTTGTAATAATTTGTGCAATAAAGCTTATATTACCCCTGTTCTGCAGGCGTGGGAATGGAGCCCCTGTGAGTCTGAGTTCGTCCCCTGGTGCCACAGAATGTGTCACTGGAAAAACTTCACACAAACCGTAGCACTGTCTGCTCTTGTTTTTTAGCCCACACCAAACCATTTAATTTAAGTATGATTTACCTCCCCCACCTGCGGTATCATTTCTGGCACTGTACATGAGGAAATTTAACAATATCGAGTGGCCTGAGCTATGATAATGAAAGATGGTTGCTAAGAAAAGCCACGATGATAGCCAAGAAATTAATATTACAGAGATGAAAATCTTCTTATAGACCCAAAATAATAGATGTCCTGTATCAATATATGACTAATCAGCACTCAAGGATTTATCTTTCAAATTACAGAACATGGTGGAGACATTTAATGCAATATGGTCTCCCTTCAGAGAACTACACTATGTGACTAAATATCTCCAGTGAGTAATATTCGCACTTACTCAAGTACTGTAAATATATCCCTGATAAATCTGGAGAGCAAATTCTTGTAAATTCTTGTTTAACACTGTAAGGAAGCTTAATAACTTTCCAATCTATCAACATGTTTTAATTTCCTACTGCACGGTTTCTAACTGAAGCAGGGTGTTTAACCGAGCGGTTTCAATACCAGCGAAGAATGGACTGTCATGTATCATTTTTGTTAGAAAACCTCAGACTCAGCAAGTCCAAGCGCCATGGACTTATTGTATGGATTTGGGCAAAAGCTTTTTCAATGCGAATGTTTCATTGCAGCTACATCTAATTATGCATGAGATTTTACATGTAAAATTAAGTACATGTGTAATATGTAGATTAAAGAAGAAAAAAACATCCCTTATTATTCGTAAATGGAAATGGCTAAGAACCTGATAGACACAGGCAGCCCAGTGCATGCACCTGAAAGAGACCATCAATATTCTGAGGTTTATTTTCTAAGGTCCAAAGTGTGGGCTGAGTACTGAGCTTAGCTGAAAACCGTACTGCACATAACAAAAATAATWTATTTTTAATTGGCATTTAAAAATGGATTTTGCAAGACTTTGAAATGCACAGAGTGGCTGATTAATAGATCAGGTTTACCTGATACTTCTGTCTTTCAACTTTTTTTTTTAATCATGTGACTAGAATACATGACAGGGGTGCATGTACTTGGCAAATTAAATCCAACTAGCTCATTAACATATATAGTGTCATTTTTTTTTTTCCAGAAGATTCAGCCTTACTTCTGTGTCTTTTCTGAGAAAACCAGTGCTGAGCTGGTGCTGGGCGGGAGGATGGCCACTGCAATGGTGTGCACGGCTGCGTGTGCAGGTCATGCACGTGGAAGGGCCCTTCGGACCTTGCCGTATGACTAAGGAAGCGGATTTCAGACTGGAGATACTGATCATCACTGAGAAACCTTCAGAGTAGGTTTGATCCTCCTTAAAGTGGCATATATTAGTAGCTCRGAGTAAATTATAGAATGATATTGCTCTCCTTCACTGCCATAAAAATAAGCACAGTTTGGACCAGAATTTTAAAATAGCTGGGACACCAAGTGTGCTGAGCTAAAAGAAAACCTAAGAGGAAACCAATGCAGTTCCCCACACATGCAAAACATAATGGCTCCACTACCCAAAATCTGAGCTGATTAGTTTTCAGATATAGCCCCAAAAAAAGAACATTCTTAAATAATCCAAGCTGTAAGAGTTAGGTGTCCAGATTGCAGCTGCTACATCAGGCATTGTTAGAGTCAATCTTTACTGAAGATAACTGAAAATACATGTTTATTTAATGAAATTATTTTGTTTTCTTTCTCATACAATGCAACCTTTTCATACAATGCAACCTTGTATGTTGCATTGACTTTTTCTTTGAAGGTTTATTAGCTCTACAGATACCTTCCTTCTTGATAATAAATTTAAGAAAAATGGTGGCTGTGGTCCTTTACAGGAGAAAATGTGGCAATGGCTGTACACTGTTTTCTGAACTGTGCAAGCATTTTTCTTCTTTATATACAAATTACTTGTTTATGATGATGATGACGATACTACATTTGTAAACATGTTTTCTGTCCCAGAATGGACGCAAACTACTTATTCTGAATAGTAAACATCAAAGAAAACAACTGAGCTGAAAACTAATGACTCACCGATTTTGCTTTGTGAGTGCTAGGAGTGTTCTCTGCATCAGAAACCAGTCCTGCAGGTGACAATATGAATGTTTCCTGTCCCTTGTATTTGCCTTTTTCCTCCCATTTCTGGACAACTCCTGTTAAGATATGGTATAACTGAATGCCTAGTAACTTTCCCAAAAGATTTGAGACTTACATTTATTTACAGCATTTCAGGACCCTCACAGTGAAGATGAATATCATACAATATCTATTCCCTGAGTGCGTGGGTGACTCTGGCACTACACCTTGTTTCTTTCCTTATAAAACATAGACTGAATGCTTAGAAGCCTTGATGAGATACAGAGTTGGGGAGAGAAAGCATCACTTTTTTCCTCCATAAAGTGGAGAACTCTAAATGATATCGTTGATTAGGTACAACATATTGGTAAAGGTCTTGCTAACTCTCCTAAGCGTGTCTGTCTGAATTCAAAATTCACAGCACTGCAATGTTTTCATTCCCTCCCCACTTCCCTCCTCACTTAATCCTTAAGCATTTTCACCTTAATCCAGAAGTTCTCAAATGCCCTGACAAACCAGCTAAATGTAAAGAAATAGCTGCTTCTCTTCGCTTTCCTCCCTGTCAGTCATGTAAAACCCGCCGGAATGTGT
The DNA here is from genome assembly GCF_003342845.1 of Nothoprocta perdicaria. NCBI lineage: Eukaryota > Metazoa > Chordata > Aves > Tinamiformes > Tinamidae > Nothoprocta > Nothoprocta perdicaria. The sequence continues at coordinate 1,203,586 of NW_020455488.1, forward strand.
GATGAGGATGACTCAGTTTGTAGAAAAGCCGCAACTTAGCAGTTGGCTAATGTTTTGCGAGCTGCTTGGTGCAGACAGATGGAAAACTTGCATTTTGTCGCTCAGCACTGTCCCTGATTATGGATTTTTAGTAGTCTCAGGTAGTAACTATCTCCGCATCAGAAGGGACTGGTGGCAGTCTGGCGTTCACAGCTTACTTGTGATTCTGCAAGGTTCTCTTATTATATTCAAGAGTTGTGTCAGGCAGGTGCTGGAGGGATGCAGTTGTACTTTGGGGAATATCAGGGAAATTTATGCATCTTTAAAGAATGGGCAGATTCATCTCCCTACATATGATTTAAGGGCCTGATCTCAAGGCCATTAAAATTAATGGCAGTTTTTCATTGACTTAGTTGGCTTTGGATTAGCTCCTAAGTGAATTTCCAGTAGAAGGCAAAAACCTAGCCAACAAACCTGTCGATTTCTTGGCACGCTCATCCCCTTTTAGTGAGCAGYGGCACAGCTCAACTTTGTGGAGCTGCCCAGTAAAATCATTCAGAAGAAAAGATAACTTTTAGCCATGGATCTCCCCAGCTCATATTCTGGTCTAACCAGCAATGTGCTCCAGGATTCTTGATATGGTTACAAAGTTTTGCCCATGGAAAATTTTGATAAAAATGGGGGAAAATATATATATAGGTTTTTTTGAAACAGCAGGCCTTAATTTTCTTTAGAATATGGAGCAGTTGTATCATGTTGGAGCAAAGGTCCATATAACCCAACGTGATGCCTTTGATTTTGCTTCTCTGCTGTTCTCCAGTGACCTGTGGCTCTGGAACTCCCTGAACAAGAGGTCTTTGCACTGAATAGCCATCATCCATCCCATCCATTCTGAATACACCCCTTGATCATTTCTTGACTTGTTTTTTTTTTTTTTGACATTGTTGACACTGTTCTTTTTCAAGAGAAAAAGTCTTGATCTATTTAGTGTAACTCAGAAAGCCTAATGTAACTTTCCCTAACCTCAAATAATTACTGGCCTAAAATTAAATTTTACAGCCATCTTGGATTCAATCTATTCATTAGGCTTACTGGACATGATGATATTTGTTCTATCTTAAAAAAAAAAAAAAAAAAAAAGGCTCTCATGAAAGATAGCAGCGCAAAGTGCAGAGGAAAAAATATCTCTATTTTGAGGATTCCAGACAATGCATTAGTTAATAATGAGGGACATATTAGTATTCTTGAAGTTCCTGTAGTCTTTATGCTTCATACAGAGCTGTGAAATAAAGCAGCCATACCCATTAATATGCTAATGTTATATGCTATGACCACATTGTTCTGTCTCCGAGTATCTCCAATGTCTTCCTGTCTCTTTCCACATCACATTAACACTCCCCGGGTGAAATCCCAACCCTGTTGAAGTCAATGGCAAAACTCTCATTGACTTCACTAGAGCCTGGATTATCTCCTCTAAGAAGCTTTATGACTTTGCTCCTGACTGCTTCTTTGTTTTCACATCCTACCATATCTGCTTGCTCTCCCTCTTCTCTGATAAATGCTCACCCTCGTGTTCSCATTTATTTCCTCCTTGCACTCCTATTTTACACCTCATTTCTCTGCTCCTCCTGCCATCAGACCCTGGCATAACATCTTGTGTGGACAACCCTTCCCTGCTAGCCACTATTCAGGCTTTCTCCTCTCCCATTCCTGCATCAGACCGCGATGTAGGATATACTCAAACAGTTAGAATGGGTGAAAATTGCCTGTGTTCCTGCTTAAATGACTTCAGACAAGGTTTTCATATGTGAGAAACTTGTAGATAGGTAAATGTTTCCCAGGTGTCTTCTCCACTTCATTTTTTCTATCTTGCATTCAGTCCTAGTGTTAGATGGATTCAAACTGTTAATTCCCCAGAGTCCTGCTTTATATTTTTAATTTAATTTTATTGCAGTTATACACAGTTATAGAAAAAATAAATTACCCTTAAATTAGCACATAGAGTAGACTAAGAAGTATTTAGAAATGAACAGAGAATAATGCTTTGTGGATAATTTATCATGCAAGCAAGGAGAGTTTGCCTGACTAAGGACTTCAGATACTCCACGGATACATACTATAATCAGTAAAGTAAGGATTTTGCATGATGAAGAAAAAAGGTCACAATAGAAGGTTCACTTAAATCAATAAAATGTCTCCAGTTGTCTTGGATTGAGGYCTAAGGAAGGATTTCAGGATTTGACCCACTGGATCACATTGTAGAGAAGAAATAGATTTTTTTTTTTTTCTAAATTTAAGTACATAGGCTGAGCAGCTTTTTAGTGTTGACTTTGAATAGTTTTGAGTCTAAGCTGAAAGACCCCAGAAACTATTAATAACCTCCAGAGAAATATCAGCCTGCAATAGTGAGTATGGATCCCGCTTGTTGACCTAGTTTATATCTACAGAATCAACCTACACAATTCCTTTCACCAGCTGCTCTGTGGCTTAGGGAGATGGGGTGTTAATTAATGAGACATTTGTTGAAATTTATAAGGGCTTTTCCTATCCAGGTTAGACATAAATTATGAAGGTTCTGGCAAAGTGGGCAGAATATTGTTGACTGTAACTGCTCTGCTTATTTTAGCCAGTACTGGAGAAAATAGATCAACAGCAAACAATTAACGTAAAGGAGCAAGCTAGATAAAAAAAAAAAAAAAAAAAAAAAAAAAAAAAAAAAAGAACATTTATAAAAGAGAAAATACCAGCATGCAGTGATTTTTTTTTTTTCCTATTTGTTGCACCATCATTTCTGAAATTTCTCTTTCGGTAGGGGCTGATCTGCTAGGTAAAACATAATCCCATGTTTAGGAGATCGTGATCTGTTTGAAATGCACGCGATGCCGGGCAACACTCCATATTACCTGCTGCCTGGTTTCCACAGAGGTAAATGTATTAGAAATGCACACAAAAATAGATTTGCCTTTATTTTGTAGCTTTTTTTTTTTAATGTTATTGTCTAACAAATGTTGTAGAATGGGAATTTAAGGGGCAGACATATTTGTAAAAACAGCCAGTTTTAAGTGAATGTTGGAGAAGAGTGGTTTTCTTAATAATGAAAAGCGAATTTCTGCTTCTGAAGCACAACTGTTGTCATTGTCAAGCTAATTCAAAGCTTGACACTTTTATCAGTCAGGAAAAGAAACATGTAACATGCATTTAATTAATATCTCCCTCTGAGGGTTCGAGCACACACAGGAGTCAATGAGTCTACGATAGCCATTCATTTATGAGCCTTTCAGCTGATGCAGTAAATTCAGAACCAGAGGCCCCTGTTGCAGTCCTCAACCTCTCTTGTTTCCTATGACATGTGCCAGATTATACCTTGATCAGGCAGACATTTGGCAATGAAATGTATTTTCATCAGAAAATGCTGATTCACCAAAAGCAAAATATTATGTGAAAAAATATATTGTTTTCGTTGAGCGTCTGACAAAATATAGGTGGGTTCTGCTAAATGTTCATGTTTCTATCCGTCAACCTTCTTGACAGCTCCCAGGGTCTGCCTGAGGATGTGTCAGCTCCAAACTTGCAGGAACTGTGACCCGATTACCTGGGAGGTCCAATTCCAGCTATCGGCCAACAAGGGGACAGCAATGCCTGAAAATCTTCATTCATGACTTAGCTCCTTGAAACCCTAGAAAGCTCAGGTGAGCCTAAATACAGCTAGCAGTGTGGGGCTTGGCTTCTGGGTTCATGCTTTTAAAGTTAGCTTTTCTTCTCTGCAGGATTTTCTCGTTGTAAAAAAAAATATTTTGTTCTGAAAGAAAAAAAAATACAACCTTTCATGCTGTCTTCTTCTTTGTGGAATTTCTAGCAGAATCATACTTCTGGCTTTTTATCAGCTTCAATCATAACAGTTTTGTTCAAGAGCACCAAACAGAGGGAGTCATCCCACAAACAATCCTCAAGATGAAAGTCCGTTAGAGCATTTACTCAGCAGATAGATGTAAATGCTAAGAGTTCCTGCAAGCAGGAAGGAAAGGGTAAAGTCCATCAAATATATATTGTTCTGCATTACTATTTTTGCAAATTCGAAGAGCAATGGCTTGCTTTTGTGGTTGCAATGGCTCAGCATAGCTGAAGACAATTCATGAGCTACTGCAAACACTATTTTCCTGAGAGACCTCAGGGTTCCTGTAGACTCAGAAGTCAAAGTCTTCCTGTGCTAGTAGGGCGATCTTGTCAAACCCATCAGCTCATCCTTTGCTCCTTCCTTACCGAGGTCTTCATATTGGAGCTGTTTCCTCCGTGAGCCATGTCAGCTCCTTTCCAGTCCCATCACTGCTGAAATACAGGGGGACAATCAAAGGAGCCACTTCACGGCCTTGTCAGGCATCAGGCCTCCTGATCTCTTATCAATTATCTGTCAAAAGAAGAGGGTGTTCTTCCTCATTAACACATTGCAGTGTGGTAATTAACAACCAAATAGCACAGGGCTTAAAAACTGACCTCTCGTGACCACTTGTTCAATAAATATTGACATAAGTACCAGTAAAAGCATGTCATATGGGTCTTAGATAAGCACAACAATCAAAAAAAAAAAAAAAAAGCGGATGGGTTGGGGGGGAAGAAAGGAAAACAAAGTGCATCATGACTTGTTTTCTGAAGAATCCTCTCTCAAGTTTTCAGCAGCAACTGAAAATGAGGATTTGCAATTCGGGCGCTTTTTGAGCCCATGTTGGCTCATTTTTTGTTTCTCCCTTGACTAAAGATGCTTCCCTCCCTCCCCTTGCTTTKGTGTGGGGGGCAAATAGGGGAGGTTACCTTCCTGTTGAAATAAGCCAGCAAGAACTTTGTCAAGGAATGAACTCTTACTGTAACCCACACCTCATTTGTCACCCTGATGGGCTGAGGAAAAGTGACATTTACAAACTGAGAATGAAAGTACATCCATTTCACCAGTCTGACACCCTGATATAATAACTATTTACCTTGAGAAAGAGGGACTGAGATTTCCGATTCTTGTGAATCTTCTCACTTTGGCACTTATTTTCTCACTCTGTCAAACAGCCCCAGATTAATGGAACAATTTGTTCAACAAATCATATTAGCAGAAAGCGCACAGGGTAAAGAGAAGGAGGCGGGGGAGCAGGAAATTTTTACTCATTCATAGCAGTGGTATCTCTGCAAATAAAAATGTAGTTATGCCTGACATTTACAGAGGTACAATGTGAAAGGGAAAAAGTGTAATGACTTTGGGCAGTTGAGAGATCACTTTGCAAGAACAGTAGTGCTCAAAAGGGAATAAGATAAAGTTACACATAACATCTAGATTGAGCTTCTTTCTGGAACATATTTGTCAAACACAGCAGGATCCGTCTGTGTTTAAAAAAGAGTTTTCCATTAAAATTAAGCACCGGGTACTTTCCTAACTATAAAGGAATGCTCCCTTACAGTCTGCATTTCAGAAATGTTAGGTAAAGAATTAAAGTTGAAGCCATATGGTGAATACTATAAATTCTTATTTCTGACTTGCTTATGTTTAAGGGATTGATCCAAACCCCACGTAAGTTAATGGAGTTTCCCATCAACCTGACAAGACTCTGAATCGGGCAAAGAGCACCCACCACTCTTACCATTTACTCCTCATTTATACTATGTAAGACCATTAAAAAAAATGTTGTTTCTCCTGTTTTACTGTATACATACTGCTGTCCCCATGGAGGCAAGAGAATGGAAGGATGCTACTTCTTTAATGACAATGTTATTCTTTCTTTACAGGGACACAAAGAAAAGCAGAATTGATCCTGAAAATCCTTTTGGGGTTATGTCCTGGTTAGGAGTTGGTGATGGCTTGAGACCCTACTGGAAGTAAAAATTCACTAGGCAGCAAACTATACATATTACTCTCAGTTTTTTAACCCAGACCCCCCAAGAAACTGTGCACTGGTATTTATAGTATATACAGAGAGAGCAGATCATCTTTACAAAGTGTTTCTTTTTAAGTTCATGATGCCTGTTTCTGATAGCCATGAAAATACACAGAGTAATGTAGCATCATCCCCCCCCGAACACACACACACACACACACACACACACACACACACACACACACACACTTGCAAACACATTTTAAGAGGACACTTGAAGTTTGCCATCACATTAATTTATTTCTGTTAGCTTGGTACAGCAGCACTGTACCCTGCATCTTCAATGAAAATTGACGCTCCCTTGTTCCACGTTTCTTTATGCCATGACCTTGGGTGTCAAGGGAAAATATTGCTTTGCATCCTTGTGTTGCTTGAGTCCTGCGTCTCTCTTTATAGCTTATTACTTGGCACAGTTCAGAGCACCGTGCACTGCAATGAGATATGCACTGTATAGCTGGCAAGACTAGGAATACTTTAGACTATGGAGATAAGGGAAGCTGAGTCTGATGTGCAAATAATGTTTTTCCCCCAAATTCGGGAATTTAAATGGATGACTCAAAGATTTCTGGTGGTAAATTGTTATTTTCCTAATAAAATGTCTTCTTTTATGGCTTGTCCCACAGCTGGGTGAAGTCATCCATCAGCCCTTTCCTGTGAGGATGCTCATTCTCACTGGATTATGCTGGGTACTTTCATATGCTGAGCTGGATGAATGATGAGTAACTGGCCTTCTATATGACCAGAAAAAAATGCTGAGAAATCAAAGTCATTAGCTGTTAATTACCTGTTATTGGTGAATAAAATACAGGCACAATATTCTGCTAAGGCTTGCAATGAAAGCAATCCAGTGTGATTAATACTGTACAGATTTGTGGTATAATGGTGGAAAGCAGAAGTGAACCCCTTCAAAATATAGTCAGGAGATCCAGGACCAGCGTTTCCTTAGAAGGCAGAGCAAAAGAACAGTTAAAATAACTAACTTGATTTTAAGTAGTTCAGTCTYTTCAGCCTATTTCAGTAAATTGACAACTTCTGAGAAAATGCTGCCCCTTTCCCCTCTGCATCATGCTGAGCAAGGCCCCAGGTCTTCTGAGTGCTGCGAAGTCCTTCTGCAGACCTCCTCCACACCCATAGCTTTATTGTTTGTTGGTTTTGTGAATTCCTGTAGTTCCCAGTTCTAGGTGGCCTTGAGGGCAGAAATGACAACATCCCCTGGGGTTTGAACAGTGACCAAAGACTGAAGTTATGAGAGCCTTCCTGGCTGCTGTTCCATGGAAATCTCTAACCCAGCATATATACAAATAGCAACATAATTAGTTTGGAACAAAAGGKGCTTTGTACACTTCGAGGTTTGCACCTGACAGATCCTTCAAGATGCATCCCTGTTCCATGRAAAGTGCATTACAGCACAAGGACTCAGTTGCAAGAATAAATCTGAAAAACCTGGCATGCACCATGGTCAGATGGCAGGTTCCTCTGCCAGTCTGCAACCCCTGAGGTAAACAGAGATCAATCCCAGCCTGGTAGGAGGAGTTTCTAGGGATTTTTCTTTTTTCTTTTTTYTTTTTTTTTTTTAAGGGGTCTTACTCTGTCATGTTGGCATCTCACCACAAGGGGAAAAATCTGGTTTTATACCTTGAGGGTTCAAGAGAGTATTGGATTTTTTGGCAATTGTTTAATTTTATAGACAGAGCCTCCTGACAGTTTTATCATGTAGGCACTGAAAAAAAAGCTTCCAGGAAGGGTTGTTTTTCCTCACAACGACATAAAAAAAGGTATAAAAGAGGTGCCAAGGTGGCTATATTGTAACAGAAGATGTGCCATAAGGAGGTTAAAAACAAAACAAAATTCAAAAATGAAACAGCCCTTCTTCTCTAGAGAACTGGAAAAGAAAGATACGATGCACTGATCATGAGACCATCCTTCCCAAAGCAGCTCTGTTTCACAGCATACTTGTCTTTCAAAAGCAAGGGTTCTCATCACTTCCTAGCTGGGATTCTATATATTTCTGGGCCTATTCCCTCCCATTTAGTCACAGAGGTGTTTGACACCATTTTAATTTTCCAAAAATGACTAGAAAGCACAAGGATCCTTTTTCAGAAATAGACTCCATAAACAGGGGTCAGTGTGCAGGCTGTGTGAACAGTAAGAGATGCTCCAAGAAATGGTCCTGACTCCATCCCAAAATAAAATCAGAATTTCAGCAAATAAATCCAAGAGAACTGGAGATCATTTTGTTTGGAGAAGTGCAAAGCATGTATTTTAATATTGACTTCCTTGAATTTTTCACATTTTTATTGTCATGGTAACTGGTGATCTTTCTTTAGAAGTATCAGTAAATCAAACAATTTCCTTTCCTGTCTTGGCTCCTCCAAATCACTAGACTATTTACACCAAAACGGAGTTGTCTGTGCTCCTACCGCAGCATTGATATGAGTCAGTACAATACCAGGCACTGGGTGCCCAGTGCCTACCTAAGCACTGCAGTTGCTTTTGGACCAAAAGCCAGATTTTGGCAGACGCCAGGATGCTTCTGGGTGCAAACACAGCTGTTGAGAGCTTGATATTTTTGTTTAAGCATCACCATATCCTGTAGCTTTGCTGGTTGGATGAACCTCAGTGCCACAAAGTGTAAGAAAAAAAAATATATATATATATAGATAGATAGATAGACACACACACACACACACACACATACACACACACACACACACACACACACACAAAGCCACTGTCCTAAATTAAGTCCTACATTAAATGTTGTGTTCCTAAGTGTAATTTATAGATTTAATCTTTGTAGGCTAAAGCTGAAGTAACAGACCTGACCATCAGTGGTAGCTAGACTAATCAGTATTCTGGAGTTCTAATTTTCCAGAGTGTAGGAGGTAAAGTCTTCTCTAAGCACACAAGAACATTCAGGGAACTGTTTTAACTCCCAAATAGCAGTACTAGTCTGGGCATCATGTGAGATGGTTGTGGTCCTGTGGGTGTACAAAATCCTGAAACCTGATTGCTACCCAGAACTGCATATGAACCCACTACATATGTTATACCCAAAATGAGATTATGACCTTAGCAGTCTTGTAAATTGTAAATTAAACTATCACCCTTTGAATTTTTTTTTTCCTCCAGGGGAAAATGCGACAGATTGATATAAATTTGAGCAGCATTTTGTTTCTTTTGCTTCTTTGGTGACATCTTTATAAACTGTTATCTGCAATAATTCTTGAGATATTCAGCAAGTAGTTCCACAACTATCAGACCGAACAAAGCCTAATGAAGATTTTCAAATGATTAGGATTAAATGTCTCGTGGTTGGATTCTCTGCTATCTAATAAGGTGAAAATACTAACAGAAGCTTTTTCTTCAGGAAGCTTTTCCTGGTGTAGGGGCATTCATGTCTCTCTCCTGTGTAAATTATCTGATGTCTAACGGTGACAGACGCACACACACATACACAGACTGTGATTGCATAAGACTTGTTTCCTGAGTAAACCATGCTGAAAGAACCCATCAGGAATGCTAATCAGAATTTAAAAGGCCATCAAGTGCTGTATGATATAAGGCATTACAGCTACATTTTCTTGTCCTGAAAGTTGAGAGAGACATATACAAATAAGTTTAGGCTTTTAGGATACAGGCTTTATATGCAGATATATTTATGCATACACTCACAAACATGCATCTATATATATATTTATGAAATATTTTTTCTTTTATATATACACATATACACACAGATTTTGATGTGTTAGGAAGAAATACCCTTCAGACATTAGCCTGGATGGTGACATGCGGCAGCCCAGGCCACATGATGGAGGAAAACCGAGCCCCTCGAGGCCTGCCTAAAAAAGCCTCCATTTTAAAAGCCAGTCCTGTTTGGGCCCAAAGCAGGAGAGTGGGCAGCACGGGTGGCTCCTGCTCTCTTCCCTCATCAGCCGAGGACTCGAGTGGGACTTCCCTGATCCAACAAGGGCGAGAGCAGCAGCAGCCTCGGCTGCGGCGTGAGGAAAGGCTGTGGCGGCCGCCACGCCGCTTCCCTCTCCGCCCGCGGCGCAGGGAGGCCGGTGGCGGCTCAAGCCGCCGAAACCTTATCTTTGGATCCCAGCACTTCCCTCCCGGCGGGCCGGCGTGCGTGCCACGCCGGGCGGGCGGCATGGCAGGAAGGCTCGACGGCAGCGGAGGCGGCGCGGCCGGCGCAATCGGGCGGCCGCAGGGATTTCCCGTTGTGGCGGCCGCCCGCTCGCGTGGGGCCTCGGCCTCCTGGTGCTTCCTGCCGGGCCAGCGGCTGCGGGGATGGCGCGGGGATGGGGGACGTGTGTTGTGTGCGGCGGCCGCCCCGCCGACACGTGCCGGCTCCGGCCGGAGGGGAACAAAAGGGGGATGTCTGCTTCAAAAAGGCAGGAAATGGCGGAGCGCGGGGAGCAGGGGTGCCGGGACACCTATTGGGACCAGGCCGGGGCTTCTC